>NC_090395.1:14798419-15080629 GCF_036365525.1 Heterodontus francisci
TTCCCTCTCCCTCGCCCCCCTTCTCCCTCTCCCTCGCCCCCCTTCTCCCTCTCCCTCGCCCCCCTTCTCCCTCTCCCTCGCCCCCCTTCTCCCTCTCCCTCGCCCCCCTTCTCCCTCTCCCTCGCCCCCCTTCTCCCTCTCCCTCGCCCCCCTTCTCCCTCTCCCTCGCCCCCCTTCTCCCTCTCCCTCGCCCCCCTTCTCCCTCTCCCTCGCCCCCCTTCTCCCTCTCCCTCGCCCCCCTTCTCCCTCTCTCACACAGTTGCAGACAGTGGAACGCTCTTTAAAGTTCTTTTAAAATTCAGTTCTTTTAAAAAAGAATCTTGTCAGTTTCACAGATGACAGCTGCTGAATTCGGGAACAGCCGTTTCCCAACAGACTCGGGCATTTCCGGCCAGCTGTTTAAAAAAGTCAGAACGCACTGGAAATCCCCGAGTCTGTTGGGAAACGGCTGTTCCCGAATTCAGCAGCTGTCACCTGTGAAACTGACAGCACAATAGTTTAAAAGCCGGACTGACAAAGGGAAATTTCTCATCTCCAGTCATGGTGAAGATGCGGAACAGCGCCAACAACAGTTTACATCTGCGGGCCAGATGGAAATGTTTGGCTGGCTGGATACTGACCCACGGGCTGTATGTTGGACTACCCTGGGTTAGCACATTTGATACAGTCTACATGGATTGAGCTAGGCTTTTGACAAGGACCCACATGGCAGACTGGTCAGAAAACTAAAATCCCATGGGATCCAAGACAAAGTGGCAAGTTGAATCCAAAACAGGCTCACTGGTAGGAAGCAAAGAGTGATGGCCAATGGGTGTTTTTGTGACTGGAAGGCTGCTTTAACTGGAGTTTGCAGGGCTCAGTACTGGGTCCCTTGCTTTTCATGTATATATCAATGATTTAGACTTTAAATGTAGGGGCCATGATTATGAAATTTGCAGATGATACAAAAATCGTTTGTGTGTTTGATAGTGAAGAAGAAAGCTGTAGACTGCAGGAAGATATCAATAGTCAACTAGGCAGAAAAGTGACAAATGGAATTCAATTTGGTGTGAGATAATGCATTTGGGGAAGGCTAACAAGGCAGGGGAATACACAATAAATGTTAGGACACTGAACTGTAGAGGAACAGAGGGACCATGGAGTGCATGTCCACAGATCCCTGAAGGTAACAGGACAACTAGATAGGAACATAGGAAATACGGACAGGAGTAGGCCATTTGGCCCCTCAGGCCTGCTCCGCCATTCAACTAGATCATGGCTGATCTACCTCAATGCCATTTTCCCGCACTATCCCCATATCCCTTGATACCTTTAATATCTAGAACTCTATTGATATCTGTCTTGAATATACTCAATGATTGAGCCTCCACAGACCTCTGGGGTAGAGAATTCCAAAGATTCACCACTCTCTGTGTGAAGAAATTCCTCCTCATCTCAGTCCGAAAAGGCCTACCGCTTATCCTGAAACTGTTTCTCTGGTTCTAGACATCCCTGCAGCCAGGGAAAACATCCTTCCTGCGTCCACCCTGTCGAGCCCTGTAAGAGTTTTCTATGTTTCAATGAGATCACCTCTCATTCTTCTAAACTCTCGAGAATATAGGCCCAGTCTCCTCAATTTCTCCTCATAGCACAATCCTGCCATCCCAGGGATCATTCTGGTGAATCTTCGTTGCACTCCCTCTATGGTAATAATGTCCTTCCTTCGGTAAGGAGACTTGAACTGTACACAATACTCCAGGTGTGGTCTCACCATGGCAATATATAATTGCAGCAAGGCTTCTTTACTCCTGTACTCAAATCCTCTTGCAATGAAGGCCAACATAATATTTGCTTCCTAATTGCTTGCTGCACCTGCATGTTAGCTTTCAGTGACTTATGAACAAGGAAACCCAGGTCCCTTTGGTCATCAACACTTCCCAATTTATCACCATTTAAGAAATAGTCTGTATTTCTGTTTTTCCCTACCAACGCAGATAACTTCACACTTTTTCACATTATATTCCATCTGCCATACTCTTGCCCATTCACTTAGCCTGTCCAAGTCCCTTTGAAGCCTCCTTGCATTCTCCCCACAACTCACATTCCCACCTAGCTTTGTCATCAGCAAATCTGGAAATATTATATTTGTTCCCCTTATCCAAATCATTTTTATAGATTGTGAACAGCTATGGTCCCAGCACTGATCCTTACTGTACCCCATTAGTAACAGCCTGCCATCCTGAGAATGATCCATTTATTCCAATCTGTTTTCTGTCTGTTAATCAATTCTCTATCTATTAGCAGTATATTACCCCCAATCCCATGTGCACTAATTTTGCTTACTAACCTCCTGTGTGGGACCTTATCAAAAGCCTTGTGAAAATCCAAATACACCACATCCACTTGTTCCCCCTTACCTATTCTACCAGTTACATGCTCAAAAAACTCTAACAGGTTTGTCTAACAGAGTCAGAGTATTCCACAGGATATAAGGTGGTTAAGAAGGCATACAGGATACTTTCCTTTATTAGCTGAGGCATAGAATATAAGAGCTGGGAGGTTATGCTAGTACTGTATAAAATATTAGTTAGGTGACAGGTAGAGTACTGGACACAGTTCTGGTCACTGCATTACAGGAAGGCTGTGATCACATTTGAAAGGGTACAGAGGAGATTTATGAGGAATAGAGAATTTAGCAATGAGGAAATATTAGTTGGGATAAAGCTGTTTTCATTGGAACAGTGGACACAGAAGATTTAAATTAGGGTGTATAAAATTATGAGGCGCCTGGATAAAGTGGATAGGAAGGACCTATTTCCCTTAACAGAGCCCCCTCAATAACCAGGGGGCAGTAATTGGCAGAAGGACTAGCAGTGAGTTGAGGTTTTTGTTCCATCAAGAGAGTGGAACTCACAGCCTGAAAGGGTGGTAAAGGCAGAAACTCCCATTGCTACACACCAAGAGCTGGAAAGTGGGATTAGACTGGATAGCTCTTTCTTGGCCGGCATAGACACAATAGGCCAAATGGCCTCCTTCTGTACCATGAATTTTTTATGTTTCTACACTGTCCCATCAAACACTCCCAGGACAGGTACAATATGGGTTAGATGCAGAGTAAAACTCCCTCTACACTGTCCCATCAAACACTCCCAGGGCACTTACAGCATGGGTTATATAGAGTAAAGCTCCCTCTAAATATTTAACAAACAATCTGATGTCTGAATCATGTCTGGGCTGTTTTGTGCTGTGGCCCATGGAGCTGGACTTGCCCACACTTGTTTCACATCAAAAATTACTAACAGCATTTTCCTCCCAGATTCCTGGGCTAGATTTGAACCCAACTGGAAGGTACAGTTGTCTGACTCACTCCACCACCTGACCGCTGGGTTTCCTCCAACTTCATAGTGATACTACATTTAGCTTTTATTTACCCAGATATAGAGTGACATATTATTCACTAAACTAAGGCTTGAGTTGACAGCTTTGAGTAGCTAATTCCCAGAGCCAGCTTGACAGTATGCTCCAAGCTCCTTGGGCTTGTCACAGTACTTCCTAAATCACATGTGATCTAAATCTGGAAGCAAATCCTCCTGTAGTTCAGGCCAGGATCACTTCTCCAATTCCACCCAGTGTTGAATTTCTTTGATAGGCATTGGATACTGCCTGGGGTAGAGTGAATGTTTGACTCTGCTAGCCCTTGCCTGGGTAATCTATGCGACTGCAGGCTGCATCCTACCCGATAGGTTGAGGTCAACGAGAACAACGTTGGTGAGGAATCCACGCATGTCAAACTGTATCCGTCCATTTTTCACACTCTCAGTGATTACGTTCTTCACCGAGCCCAATGCCAACATACAAGCCTCGTGAATCTTCCACCTGCCGCAAAGAGATCACACTGTCAATTCCCCTAGTGTGGGCCCACACACCAGCACGAAACACTCACTAAACCCACTGGGCACTGTGACCGGACGCAGCTTCCTCCTGTCCACCCTCAAGGTCACTGTTAGGGGGAAATAGAACATCGCACTCACTGCGGCCAACCCTTGTCAAATAGTTAAAGAGCAGCCCTGAGAAATCAGAGAGCAGTACCACAGAGGTGAGAGAGCAAGCAGCAGGCTGCCTTAGGCCTGAACACTGCAGGCTGGCAGCAACAATTTAGATTTATATAGCACCTTTAACATAATAAAATGTCCCAAGGCACTTCACAGGAACATCATAAAACAAAGTATGACAGGCTTAAAATTGATAAAGAGGAAGTATTAGATAGGCTGTCCGTACTTAAGGTGGATAAAATGCCAGGACCAGATGAGACGCATCCAAGGATACTGAGGGAAGTGAGGGTGGAAATCGCAGATGCACTGGCCATAACTTTTCAGTCTTCCTTAAACTCGGGGTGGTGCTACAGGACTGAAGAATTGCAAACGCTGCACCCTTGTTCAACAAGAGTGTAAAGATAAGCTCAGCAACTACAGGCCAGTCAGTTTAACTTCAGTGGTGGGAAAACTTCTAGAAAAAAATAATTCGGCACAAAATCAATAGTCACATGGACAAATGCAAGTTAATTAAGGAAAACCAGCATGGATTTCTTAGAGGAAAATCATGTTTAACTAACGTGGAGTATTTTGAGGTAGCAGAGAGGGTTGATGAGAGCAATGCTGTTGATGTGGTGTACATGGACTTTAAAAAGGCGTTTGATACAGTGCCACACAACAGATTTGTGAACAAACTTGTAGCTCATGGAATAAAAAGGACGGTAGCAACATGGATACGAAATTGGCTGAGTGACAGGAAACAAAGAGTAGTGGTTATTGGATGTTTTCCGGGCTGGAGGAAGGTTTGTAGTGGAGTTCCCCAGGGATCAGTGTTGGGACCCTTGCTTTTCCTGATATATATTAATGACCTAGACCTTAGTGGATAGGACACAATTTCAAAGTTTGCAGATGACACGAAACTTGGAAGCATTGTGAACTGTGAGGAGGATAGTGTAGAACTTCAAAAGGACGTAGATAAGTTAGTGGAATGGGCTGACAGGTGGCAGATGAAGTTCAATGCAAAGAAATGTGAAGTGATTCATTTTGGTAGGAAGAACATAGAGAGACAATATAGAATAAAGGGTACAATTCTAAAGGGGGTACAGGAGCAGAGGGACCTCGGTGTATATTTGCATAAGTCATTGAAGGTGCAGGACAGGTTGAGAGAGCAATTAATAAAGCACATATATCCTGAGCTTTATCAATAGGGGCATAGAGTACAAGAGCAAGGAAGTTATGTTCGGCCTCAACTGGAGTATTGCGTCCAGTTCTGGGCGTCGCATTTTGGGAAAGACGTGAGGGAATTGGAGAGAGTACAGAAAAGATTCATGAGAATTGTTCCAGGAATGAGGAACTTCAGCTCTGAAGATAGACTGAAGAAGTTAAGACTGCTTTTCTTGGAGAACAGAAGGCTGAACTGTGATTTGATAGAGGTATTCAAAATCATGAGGGGTCTGGACAAAGTAGATACAGAGAAACTGTTCCCACTCAAAGGGATCGAGAACAAGAGGGCACAGATTTAAAGTATTTGGTAAGAGAAGCAAAAGTGACATAAGGAAAAACTTTTTCACACAGTAAGTAGCTAAGGTCTGGAATATGCTGCCTGAGAAAGTGGTGGAGACAGGTTCAACTGAAGCATTCAAAAGAGAATTAGACAGTTATATGAAAAGGAAGAATGTGCAGGGTTACGGGGAGAAGGCAGGGGAATGGAACTGAGGGAATTGCTCTTTGAGAGTCAGTGTGGACAGGATGGGCCGAATGGCCTCCTTCTGCACTCTAGCAATTCTGTGATTCAGCCACAAATGGAGACCAAAAGCTTGGTCAAAGAGGTAGGTTTTAAGCAGTGTCATAAAGGAGGAAAGTGAGGTGGCGAGGCGGACAGGTGTAGCAGAAACAGCAATAAAAAAAATCCACTGTTAAACAAAGCAGAGTCAATCTCCCACTCCCCTTCCTTACTCACTCTACCTGCTTAGTGTAAAAACATTACAGCAGGGCAGGTTAGGCTGCGTGGCCCAAGTAGGTGTTCTTTATACATACCCATGGAGTATAAGAAACGAATTGAATGAATTGCACACGCAAATTCAACTTGGAGGGTATGACACGGTAGCCATTAAAGAGACACGGCTGGAAGACAGTCAGGACTGGGAGCTAAATATACCAGGTTACAGGAAAGATAGGTAAAATGGTAGCGGGGAAAGAGAAGCCTTAGTGATTAAGGATAAAATTACTAAGAGGATATAATGAAAGATAAGCAGGCAGTGGAGACATCATGGGCAAAACTAAGAAATAGAAAAGGATTTAAGACTGTAGTGGGAATTGTGTAAAGGCCCCCTGGTAGCACCAGTGGTGGAAAGAATATATGATTTAGATGTAGCAAAGGCAGAATGGCTTTTATAGGATATTTTAACTTCCATACAAATTGAGATAAGCAGACGAGGTCATGTCAGAAAGGTAGTGAATTTCTTGCGTGTACAGCATAGTTTTCTGCAGTCCTATGTTTCAGAACCAACAAGGGGCCAGGCCATATTAGAGTAATGAATCAGATTTAGTAAAGAGCCTAATGGTGCGTGAACATTTACTTAGCAATCACAATATGATTGAGTTCAATGCAATGTAGCATTTGAAAGGGAGAAATGCAGAACAGCTAAGATTCTAGATTTAGATTAAGGCTGACTTCAACAGGATGATACTGTCCGCAGTAAACTGGACAAATGTGTTGATATGTAAAATGTCAGATCAGTGGGAGGTGTTCAAAAAAGAATTTAATGCGATAGAGAATCAGTTTATACCCTGAAGGTGCAAGAACTCCACTTGCCGAGAAAACTGCCATGGACAACAAAAGAGATAAAAGACACTCAAAACTAAAAGAAAAGGTATGGAAAAAAAGCACCGTTCCTGGAGAATGGGGAGATACAAAGAACAAAAAGTGACAAAACAGACAGTAAGAGTTACAAAAAAGAAACCTGCAAGAGATATCATCACAATCTTTTTTTACAATTATATTAGGAAAAAAGTGGGTGGTCAGGAGTGATGTGGGCTGCTTGAAAATTGATAGCAGTGATATTGCACATGAAAATAAGGAAATGGTGGACATGTTGAATAATTACCTTGCACTGATCTAGAGGAAGAGGTCAGCATGGCAGTCCTCCCAAGGAAACTAATGTTGTATCAGGGATGGGGGACTCACCAAAATTAACATAAGCAAAATAACTAATAATAAAAAAAGGCACCGAAGAATGACAAGTCCCCAGGACCAGATGGTTTCCATCAGAGTTTTAAAGGAAGTGGGTGAAAAAATTGCAGATGCCCAAACTATAATCTTCCAAAGTTCTTTCGATTTAGGAACTGGTCCTTTACATCGGAAAATTGTGCAGGTCACTCTGCTATTTAAGAAAGGTGAGAGGGGAAAACCAGGGTTTAATAGACCAGTTAGCTAACATCAGTTGTCAGGATCTACTGGAGTCTATAATTAAGGAGT
Source organism: Heterodontus francisci (assembly GCF_036365525.1). Lineage (NCBI taxonomy): Eukaryota > Metazoa > Chordata > Chondrichthyes > Heterodontiformes > Heterodontidae > Heterodontus > Heterodontus francisci. Next base: position 14,805,908 of record NC_090395.1, read on the forward strand.
GACTAAACATCTTGAAAATTTTCAGCTGATTAGAGAGCTAGCATGGATTTGTAAAGGATAGGTCATGACTGACAGGCCTGACTGAATTTTTTGAACAGATGGCTAAAGTAGTGGACAAGGGAATGTCAATAGATGTTATTTATATGCACTTACAGAAGACATTCGATAAAGTCCCTCATAAGAGGCTATCAGATAAAGTTGAAGCTCATGGAAGACAAATTATTGAGCTAGTTAGGAAATTAGCTCAGTAGCAGGGCAGAGAGTAGGGATAATGGGCAGGTATTCTAATTGGCAAGACATGAGTAGCGGTGTCCCACAAGGATCTGTGTTGGGGCTTCAAGTATTCACTTAGATGATGAGATAGAAATCCACATAACCAAGTTTGCTATTGACACAAAGATAAGCGGCATTGCAAGCAGTGTAGATGGAAGCATAAAATTATAAAGAGATATTAATTGTGGCAAATGGATTTCAACGTAAGCAAGCGTGAAGTCATGCTCACTTTGAATTCAAAAAGGATAGATGAGGGTACTTTCTAAATGATGAAAAGCTGGAAGCAGCAGGGGTCCAAAGAGACCTAGGGTCCATGTACATAGATAATTAAAATGTTATAGACAGGCACAGAAAATAATTAAAAAGGCTAATGGAATGCTGGCCTTTATATCTAGAAGACTATAATACAAAAGGGGTAGAAGTCATGCTTCGCTGTACAAAGCCCTGGATAGACCACACTACTGTGTGCAGTTCTGGGCACCACACCTGAGGAAGGATATATTGGCCTTGGAGGGAGTGCAGGGCAGATTTACCAAAATGATAGCTGGATTACAAGCGTTAAATTACAAAGAGAGATTACGTAAACTAGGGTTGCATTCCCTCGAATTAAAAAGGTTAAGGAAGGGGTGATTTGATTGAAGTTTTCAAACTATTAAGGGGAACTGATAGAGTAGATAGAGAAGAACTATTTCTACTGGTTGGGGAGTCTAAGTCTATAAAAATTAGAAACAGACCTTTCAGGAATGAAATTAGGAAACAGTTCCACATACAAAAGGGTAGAAGTTGTTTGGAACTTTCTTCCACAAACAGCAGTTGATGCTAGATCAATTGTTAATTTTAAATCAGAGCTTGATAGATTTTTTTATTAACCAAAGGTATTCAGGGATATGGGTCAACGGCTGGTGGTATATGGAGTTCAGATCAGCCATGACTGAATGGCAGAACGGGCTCGAGAGGCTGAATTGCCTCCTTCTGTCTTCCTATGTACAAAGACAATCGCCTGGCCATCTGATCTCACTTAGTAGAGGCTTCACCCCGAGTCTGGCTGTTAGCATGACAACAGTACAGTTAATTCTCATACCAGTGCACATTCCCATCACTCTTGGCTTGCTCCGCTTCCTGCAGGTGTTTAGTCGCGGCTGCTGCTAAGGCAATAGCACTCTCACTCTGGAAGTCACTTGCAACAGCCTGCAGTGGGGAATGAGAAACTGCTGTTAGCTCCCCTAGAAGAGAAAGATACAGAGGATGCACCCTCCCTGCCCTGGGTGAGAGTCAGGCTGGGCCTGCCCCAGGTGGCCGCAAGGGGGAGGGTCAGACCGGACCCTCCCCGCCCCTGAGCGGTGGTCAGACCGCACCCTCCCCGCCCCCGAGCGGGGGGTCAGGCCGCACCCTCCCCGCCCCCGAGCAAGGGTGGCGGGGGGGGGTCAGGCCGCACCCTCCCCGCCCCTGAGCAGGGGTGGCGGGTGGGGGGGGAGGGGGTCAGGGAACACCTCTTCTATCCTAGGAACATGCAAAGGGAAATATTATTTTAAAACATGAAAAAAAAACAAAAAGTATCTAGCCCAAGACTGATTTGAGATGGAGGCTTTGCTCTCCTCAGCTTTTCTCCCAAACAGCAACAGGGAAAAAAATCAGACTTCTCGGCACACGCTACAGAAGGAGGGTGCAATTCTCCACCCTCCAGTTGTTTTTGGTATGGCTGATGCTCTTCCTTTAATCAGCTCCTCTCTTGCATGGTTATGACCCTAAATAGCCAGCTGTTACCCAGTGGAGCCCATGGACTGCAACACTTCTTTAGGAACTGGACTAAAGATGTCAATGATTGATGTGAGCATCACAGCCCCAGAATATGTTTATGTCAACAGACAGGCCATGAGTCGGCAGCTAAAGCTTTTGTTCCGGTCAATCCAAAGGCTCGGCTGCGTGACTATCACAATCTGCTAAACAGAGTAGTTCTCACAATACAACCCAATTATCTGGATGGGTTTCATTGCAGCAGCTGCTGAGTGTAATTCTGAAGTGAATAGTATTTAAGATTGGAGTGAATGTGACTCGACCCCCTCCTCCAGCTGAGTAACTACACTCAGAAATATTCTGCAGTCTCACAGACTGGTTGCAGCAGCACTGTGCAGCGGAGAATCCTCCCTGCCCTTACCAGCAGCAGATCTTGGGCAGAGATCCGCACGGAGTACGAGAAGGTGTCGTCATCCTCATCCTCCACAAACTGATGGGGATTTCCCGTCCAAACCTTAATCTGCAGAGAAAGAAAACAACACGACTGAACTCAGCGACAGGGCCAATAAAAGTGACACACACGCAGTCTCGTGCTACAAGCTCTCAGCTCAAACCAAATGATGCAGCAAAACCAAAGCAGAACGTGTTACACAAGCTGCTCAGTGATAGCGTGCCCTGTAACAGAGGGCAGGACATGTGAAAATAAAGCCAAGGGAATCATGAACCTTTAATCTATTAATCTGCCTTCAATGTACATCTTTTAAACTTATTACTATTGCATCCCTGTGATGGGATGGCCTGGGCTTTTTCCAAATGGTGCACTTGACAGGCAATAAAATATTTCACTGAAACATCAGGCTATCCAGGCAGAATCCAGATATCAATTGCATCAAATTAACTTAAAAGATAAAGAAATCAAGGCAGTTACGAGAAATAGTGGACAACACATTAGAGCCCACAATCTCCCAAGGTCACAACAGCATGTGTGGTGATTTATATAAACGGGTGTGAATCATTGAATATTTGCTGTGACCCACAGTTTAGTGCCCTGACTCCAACCTTAGCTGTTAATCTACCGAACAGAGTGCAGTATAGGAGCTGAAACCTTACCTGCTCCTCAGTGATCTGCATGTACAGAATGATGTAGTAGATCAGTTCAGGCAAGGCCTTCTTCACAGTGCTCTTAAACTTCCTGTTCTCCAGTAGCGTGTGCACAAACTCAAAAATATTGAACACCAAGTTCTCAAACCCCAGCACCTCACCTCAGAGAGAAAACAAACAAAAATCACTCAACCTGTTCCATCAAAGGGGTTAATCATACTGACAGTAGGAACTCTCAGATCAGGTTCTGCATCTGGGAACATATGGTTCAAAACATACCAACTACAGCACTGCCAATACTGCTGCTTATCCAGGGGACTCAAGATACAGGGGCTGAATTTTACAGACCCCCGATGCCGGGGGTCATGGCAGGGGCGGAAAAGGCCTCCAAATGTGGCCCAACACAGGCCACGACACGGGGAAGGCCCGGCCTGATATTGTTGGCGGCAGAAGCCGGATTTACATATTTTAAATAATTTAAATGAATGAATAAATTACCTTCCCGCTCCTGCTGTCCATTCCGGGGCAATATTGGTGCCAGTGGCCAGCACTCCCGCGCCTTCGCGTCCCTGTCTGGGGATCCGAGGCAGAACACTGGTCGGGAGGGGGAAGCAGGTAAGTTTTTCAGTGTAGAGGGGGCGTGGCGTCAGAGTAATTTCATTGGTCTTGGGGATTGTGGGAAGGGGTAAAGTTTAAAGTTTCTGAACTTTTGGGGGTATGGGGGGTATGGGGGGTGGGGGTGGGGGTGGGGGGGGGGGGGGGGGGAAGGTCAGGTGCACCAGGTAAGTGTTTTGGTGGGGAGTGAGGGGGGAGAGGGAAGGTACTTAATTCTATGGTTATTGGGAGGGGGATGGGAGGGGGTCAGGATCAATGTAATTTTTTACAATCATTCCTCCTTTAAATATTTAAATTGCACATTAGGGCTTGAAGCTCTTTAAAAATGGTGCCAGCGCCTGCACAAAGGCTGCTGACACCGCCATTGCTGGGGACGGACGTCATCAGGGTGGGTGGTCCACCCTGGCCATTTAAATAAGCCGCCGCGTTTAATATTGCAGCGGCTCCGTGACATGCAGTCCACACGGACGAATGTAAATGCAGCCCACAGTCTCTGATTTGAATCCTGCCTGCAATAGGGAAACTCAGTGATAGCCAATTCAGCCATGGCCCTAAACACCACAGCCAATCCTAGCCAGGTGACATGGTAACATACCAAACCTAACACCAGATTGTATATTAATGGTCCAACCCTTCAGCAAGGCCACCTATCACACCCGTTCCACTCCTCGCTTATTCCCCCTCTGCTAAAAGAGCACTAAAGCCGCTCTTTTCCAGCTCCCCCAGCCCACTGATGAGCTCAGGCAAAGGAACACACAAAGGTTATGACAGATAGAGACCATTTGGCCCTTTCAGTCTGTCAGCATCTAAACTCCATGTGAGCAAATAGTTCTAATCATGTTTTCCCACCCTATTCCACATCCCTTTATCCACGTCCTTCATCCGCTATTCAATCTACTTTGAATCTGCTTCAACCACCAACACCAAAGTGAATTCCACAGCCACTCAGCTGTGTCTGTGAAGAGGTTTCACTGCCCTCTACTCTAAATCTTAGCCCCTTTATAAAAATCGTTCTTGGAACCTGAGCATTGCTGGCAAGGCCAGTAATTGATGCCCATTCCTAATTTCCCTTGAGAATGTGATGGTGAGCCACCTTCTTGAACTACTGCAGTCCATGTGGTGTAGGTACACCCAAAGTGATTTTTTCCAGTAATGGTTTGATACAACTGAGTGGCCTGCTACACCATTTCAGAGGCCAGTTAAGTGTCAACCACATTGCTGATCTGGAGTCACATGTCAGCCAGACTGGATAAGGATGGCAGGTATCCTTCCCCAAAGGCAATTAGTGAACCAGTTGGGTTTTTACAACAATCTGGTAGCTTCACGCTGAGACTAGCATTTTATTCCAAATCTATTAATTTCCTCTGGTTAAAGTTCGAGTAACAATTTCTCCGTGCTTAACACAGAAATGCAATGCTCCCACTTACCATCTGAATCCACTGGATCATCCACCTCTTCCATGTAATTCACCTCTGTCCTTACGTAAGTGTCAATGTTAAAGAAAACAGCAACAGTTGAACTATCTCACATCTTTACATAAAAGCAAAATACTACAGATGCTGGAAATCTGAAGTAAAAACTGAAATTGCTGGAAATACTCCAGCATCTGTGGAGAGAGAAGCAAAGTTAACATTTCAGGTCTGTGACCTTCAATCCGTTCTGAGTATTTCCATCACTTGCTTTTTTTATTTCACATCCTTAGATTGTCCCAAACCCCTTTGCTACTACGGACACTCATAAAGGCCACAAACACAGCCTATTTGTCAGAGTCGTTTACAGCACAGAAGGAAGCCATTCAGCCCATCATTTATTAACCCCATCACTCCACAGCTTTCCCTTGTTCACCACTGAGCAGGCTGGGTATACAACTAAGCTCACTATAGTCAAGATCCTGGGAATGCACCATTTGGAACTAGTCAGCCATTCCATTAGCAAACCAGGTGAATAGGCCACCTTCACCCAGGTTTGAGCCATGTTGAGATCTGCAACTGTCTAGGGAGATGAGGCACTGTGAACCAGAGGGAGCTGAGTGCACCTCGTAAAAAACACTGGAAAGAAAAATAGAGCAAATTAAAACCGCTCAAAACAAAAGACAGATTGATAATTAAATTTTACTTATCCCAATCTTCATTTCCTGAAGGGAGACCAAGTAGGATCCATCCTGAACTGGGGTAGGAACCTGCCAGAGGAAACTGTCCGAAAGACTGAGATCAATAGATTTTTGATCTCTCAGGGAAGCAAGGGATGTGAGGAGCAGGCAGGAAAGTGGAGCTGGGGTCAGCCATTATCATTGTGAATGGCAGGGCAGGCTCAATGGGGCCGAATGGTCTACTCCTGCTCCTATTTCTTATGTTCTAAAACTGAGGAACCAATCGCAAAGTCTGCACAAAGGTAGCTGCTCCCATTGGCCGGTGCCTCACAGTCTCAGTTCAATTATTATGCACAAGGGACCTCGAGAGGTAGCACAAGCAACAGGTTTGAAACAGGTGTGGGATCGATGTGAATGGACCAACCAACTCCCTGAATACCCGGGCCTGAATGTCCAGGATCAAAGGAGATCGACAGCCATGCACTGACAGCTGAAGCGAGCAGCAAGATAAACCATTTATACAAAAGAAATCCCACTGTAGTGTTAGCTACGGCTCCGTGGGTAGCCCTCTCACCTCTGAGTCATGAGGTTCCGGGTTCAAGTCCCACTCCTGGACATAAGCATAAAAATCCAGGCTGACACTCCAGTGCAGTACTGAGGGAGTGTTGCGCTGTCAGAGGTATCATTTTTCAGATGAGACATTAAACTGAGGCCCCATCTGCCTGCTCGGGTGGATGTAGAAAATCTTTGAGGAAGAGCAGGAGAGTTATCCCCAGTGTCCTGGCCAATATTTACCCCTCAATCAACATCACAAAAACAGATTATCTGGTCATTATCACATTGCTGCTTGTGGGAGCTTGCTGTGTGCAAATTGGCTGCCGCGCTTCCTACATTAAAACAGTGTACTTCATTGACTGTAAAGCGCTCAAGACCTCCGATGGTCATGAAAGGCTCTATATAAATTTTTTCCCCCCCCCCCAATGTTTTCTGCACCCATTACTTCCTTCCACATTGTTGAGTTGTAGATCAGGAGTTAGGTACTGTGCTGTGTAAAGGATATACAGCTGCACTCTCAGTTAGCGTACTCCACACAATGGGCAGGATCTGCTGCATGGACGAAACCATGTGCTTCGGAAAGTTCTTCACCAGCGCTGTCACTGCCTGTAAGAGGGAGAATCAGGAGTCATCGTCAGGGCCATCACAGTGTATGACAAAGAACCAGAAGGAGTCAGGGTCATCACTGTCTGTAACACACTACAGAGACAGGGAGCAGGGGTCAATACCACCTCCGTAACACAGAGAATCATAAGCAGGGTTCAGGGCCATCACTGTCTGTAACAGAGGCTGAATCAGGAGCCGAGGTCTGGGCCATCACTGTCTAACACACACACAATCAGGACCCGGGGTCAGGGCTGTCATTGTCTGTAACAAATGCTGAATCAGGAGCTGGGTTCAGAGCCGTCATTGTCTGTAACTGAGGCGGAATGAGGAGCCGGGGTCTGGGCCATCACTATCAAACACGCGCGCACGCACACACACACACAATCAGGGGCAGGGGTCAGTCTCCAAGGGACATTCAGTGAGTGGATGGCTCGCTCAGAGGAATGGGCATCTCTGGGTCTCCAGGTATCATTGCTTCCTTCAGCCCAGGGATTGTGCAGTATTACTCAGAGTATCAATCATTAAATGGCTGCACTTCCATTACTAAAACTGAAGGAGGCTATGTGGTTTCAAGGTCCCAGGCTTCCAGCTCAACTTGCATGCGTTTCCCCATCTTCCACACTGCCTACCTTCAGAACCTCCATCTTCAGCCCACTGTCAGAGCTTGGGCCATCAGGCATCTGCAGGGCTTGCACAAACGCTTCTGTGAACTGCTGTACCACAGGGAAGATCAAGGCCTTGGCTGCACCCTGACAGATGTACAGAAATAGCCTTCAGAAATGATAAAACACATCCACACGCATACATGAACAGCACACCCACACCTCCTGTACGTCCGTATACACCACATACATATACAACACACAAGCAAGCATGTATATATTCACAACACAGTAATGCATATAGTATAAGAAATAGAACAAGGGAATTAGAAGCACAAATTCAGCTTAAGGGTATGACCAAGTGGCCATCGCTGAGACCTGACTGGGGCTCAACTGAAAATTTCAAGACTGAAATTGGTAAGATTTTTGTTAGGTTAGGGTATTAAGGTTTACAGAACCAAGACAGGTAAATGGAGTTAAGATACAGATCAGCCATGATCTAACTGAATGACGGAATAGGCTCAATGGCCTGAATGACCTCCTCCTGTTCCTGCATACATGTGCATCATACAATTTAGATCACAATTACACAACACAGATATATACATAACAGACACATATGCGCATACAGTGAAGGCAGCAGCACAGGTAGATAAGGTGGTTAGGAAGGCATATGGGATACTTGCCTTTATTAGCCGAGGCATTGAATATAAGAGCAGGGGGGTTATGAAGAAGCTGTATAAAATGCTAGCTAGGCCACAGCTGGAGTACTGTGAACAGTTCTGGTCACCACACTATAGGAAGGATGTGATTGCACTGGAGAGAGTGCAGAGGAGATTCACCAGGATGTTGCCTGGGGTGGAGCATTTCAGCTATGAAGAGAGACTGGATAGGCTAGGGTTGGTTTCCTTAGAGCAGAGAAGGCTGAGAGGGGGTCTGATTGAGGTATACAAAATTATGAGAGGCATAGATAGGAAGAAACTTTTTCCCTTAGCGGAGGTGTCAATAACTAGGGGGCATAGATTTAAGGCAAGGGGCAGGAGGGTTAGAAGGGATTTGAGGAAATCTTTTTTCACCCAGAGGGTGATTGGAATCTGGAACACACTGCCTGAAGGGGTGGTAGAGACAGGAACCCTCACAACATTTAAGTAGTATTTAGATGAGCACTTAAAACACTGTAGCATACAAGGCTACGGGCCAAGTGCTGGAAAATGGGATTAGACTAGATAGGTGCTCGATGGCCAGCACAGACACGATGGACCAAAGGGCCTGTTTCTGTGCTGTATAACTATGACTCTATGCACACACGTCACACGTACACGTATATAATTTATAAACATATATACTTACATGTATTGCAAGCACATGATCACACCCACAATTACATTACATACTTACACAAACATGTGTATACTGCACAATAATATCACTTTTGTATGTTATATATGCAATATATGGCACAAGTTTACATTTATCACACATGTATATCTATCACATACACAGATGCATCCCATGCACAGGCGTAATATCTATATCATTCACACACTAACCTATCCCACATAGTAAAACATGTAGGCAATGAGTGGCACCAACCAGCAGTAATACACACACACAAATGCAGGTACACATATATCAGGCTAGATTTTGCAGTCAGCAGCGAAGCAACGACGTTTGGCACTGATCTCATAGAAAAGATCTAGACATCTCTTTAGCATGATTCCTCCTTTTCCTGATGTCAGTTTGAATCTGGCGCCAAGTCAAGGGGTTCTCCAGGCGTCTAGCACCAGCTATGTCATCAAACATGATAAGCAGCCACTCACGTTGAAATACTCTCAACGAGAGCAATCCAAGAAGTAAAAAGCACTCAATTCAATCTCTTCACTTTCATTTCAAATTTTACAGATAGCACAGTAAGTGATTGGGACATACACATGGACTAAGATAAAATATCAAACTTTAAAACATTTTTAAAAATATGTGGTCATAATGGAGAAATTTAACGTTCAACAAATATAAAATTACTCTTTCAGGGTCAAAGAGGCTGTTTAGCAGTATTTATGAACTTAAAAACCCAGCTGCACCTCATTCAACAAGATGCAACTTTTAGCAAAGGTTTTCACAGCGATACTCAGAATATAACAGTGGCAGCTCTCATCAGTTCAATGACTTCTAATTGATTCTAGTCTGGGGGGACTTCAACAGCACACCAGAGAATCACTGGCAGCAAATTAAGACGAGAAGGTACCATAGTGGTAATGTCACTGAAGTAGTAAACCAGAGGCCAAAACTAATGCCCTGGGGACATGGTTTCAAATCCCACCTTGGTGAAATTTAAATTTAAGTCATTAATAATCTGGAAATAAAGGCGAGCTGCAGTAATAGTGCCATGAAACTACCAATGATTGTTGTATTGGTTCACTAATTCCTTTCGGGAAGGAAATCTGCCATCCTTACCTGGTCTGGCCTATATGTGATTCCAGACCCACAGCAATATGGTTGACTCTTAACTTTCCTCTGAAATGGCCTAGCAAGTCACTCAGTTGTCAAGGGCAATTAGGGATGGGCAACAAATGCTGGCCTTCCCAGCGAAGCCCACATCCCATGAAAGAATTTTTTTTTTTTAAATCGGGATTTCTGTGTTTTACTGCATATGGGCAGACTTCAGAAGTTATATACATACATTATTACACACATTTATCACAAATGGGACCTTTATCTCACATGCAGTGGTACATGTATAGCACCAACCAGCTGTAATATATGTACATCAATACATAATATATGCATATATATATATATATAAAAATAAAATACCCATTCAGGCACATATATATATCACACATGTACATAAAGCACATTCAGGGCACAATACACTGCGACATATACTTGTCACTGCAGCAATACGTTGACCTCTATTAACAGTGTCGCAGATATTCACCCCACTTTCCCCTCCATGTCCACCTTCTCCATTCCCCAGTGAATATGTGCAACAAAGTACAAGAATTTAATTCAATCTGTACTTCACAAAGGAACTGAATCAATCCTGATCAAGAGAAGGGATTGAGGAGTCTACAAATTGAATGGGTCTGATTGACTCGCATGGTGATTTGGAGGATGATCGAATTCCTGAGGAGATGGTGGGGTGAAGAATTCATGATTTAGGTAGTAAGGTTTGTTGTTTGAAAGGAGTTGGGCCCGTGAGCCAAATGAGTTTTACTCCACTTTAAGCCCTTCACTTACCTTCTCAACTTCTTCAATGGCACAGATAAGGTTGGCACATGTGGTGAAGATCTCAACTGCACGTGCTCTAGTCCGAATACTGTACACCTATAGAAACAAACTGCAATCAACACTTCCAGCTTCTAACCTTATCTGAATTCACATTGATTTATTAGTCATTACAGAATAATTTTTGGATGTGCTTCGGTAGAAAAAGAGTGCCTGCTTCTGAGTGTAAAAATGCACATTGCTGTACAGGCAATACAATTCCTTTTCATTAATCATTCCTCTCACTTTATTTTTAACAAGTCATACATGTTTGGTAACTATATTTTCTCCTTGGCTGTTTGTTACCTTGTTCCTTACCTTAGTCTGACTTTCATTCTCAACCGGTTCCAGCAGAGCTATTCAGCTCCAGACCTCATTGCAGCCATCATCCAAACATGGATCAAAGAGTTGAATTCAAGAGGTAATGTGAGCGTGATGGCCCTTGGCATCAAGGTAGCATTTGACTGAGGCATCAAGGAGCCCTAGCAAAACTGAAATCAGTTGGAATCGGTGGAAAACTCCCCGTTGGTTGGAGTCATACCTAGCACAAAGGAAGATGGTTGTGGTTGTTGGAGGCCAATCATCTTGGCCCCTAGACATCACTGCAGGAGTTCCTCAGGGTAGCATCCTAGGCCCAACCATCTTCAGCTGCTTCATCAATGACCTTCCCTCCAACATAAGGTCATAAGTGGGGCATTTGCAGTGTTCAGCACCATATGCGTCTCCTCAGATACTGAAGCAGTCCATTCCTGCATACAGCAAGGCCTGGACAACATTCAGACTTGGGCTGTTACATGGCAAGTAACATTCACAACCTGCAAGTGCCAATCAATGACCATCTCCAACAAGAGAGAATCTAACCATCTCCCAGCAATGTTCAATGGCATTACCATCGCTGAATCCCCACCAACATCTGGGGGCAGAGGGGGTTTACCATGGGCCATAAACTTAACTGGACCAGTCATATAAATACTGTGGCTACAAGAGCCTGTCAGAGGCTGGGAATTCTGTAGCAAGAAACTAACCTCCTGACTCCTCAAAACCTGTCCACCATCGACAAGGCACAAGTCAGGACTGTGATGGAATACACGCCACTCGCCTGGATGAGTGCAGCTCCAACAACACTCAAGATGCTCGACAACCTGCAGGACAAACTAACCCGCTTAATCGACACCCCATCCACCAACTTAAACATTTACTCCCTCCACTACCAGCGCCTGGTGGCAGCAGTGTGTACAATCTACAAGATGCACTGCAAGACCTTAGATAAAAGGAGCAAGATGTAGAATCAGTTTGGGTGGAGCTAAGAAATAGCAAGGGACAGCAAACATTGATGGGAGATGTTTACACGCCACCAAACTGTAGTGGTAATGTTGAACATGGGATAAATCAGGAAATTAGAGGTGCATGTAGCATGGGCAATACAGTAATGTTGGGTGACATTAATTCACATAGACACTGGGTAAACCTAAATAGCACTAATGCTGTGGAGGATGAATTCCCAGAGCGTGTACAGGATGGGTTTCTGGAGCAGTATGTTGAGGAACCAACTAGGGATCGGGCTATTTTAGATTTAGTATTATGTGATGAGAAAGGGCTAATTAATAACCATGCTGTAGAGGAGCCATTAGGAATTAGTGACAATATCAAAGAATTTTACATTAAATTTGAGAAAGATATAGTTCATTCTGAAACTAGGGTCTTAAATCTGAAATAAGGAAACTATGAAGGTATGAGGGCAAGTTGGCTATGGTGAATTGGGGAAATACATTAGAAGATTTGATAGTAGAATAGCAATGGCTATTATTTAAAGTATTACATGGTTTACATCAAATATACTTTCCACTAAAAGGTGAATCAACTGTGGACAGCAAAAGAAGTTGAAGATTGCATTAGATCAAAGGAAGTGGCTTATAAGGTCACCAGAAATAGTGGTAAGCCTAAGGAATGGCAGCAATTTAGAATCCAGCAAAGGAGGATTAAGAAACTGATAAAGAAAGGGAAAAGAGAGTATGAATACAAGCTGGCTAGAACCATAAAAGCAGACTGTAAAGTTTCTTTAGGTATGTGAAAAGGAAAAGATTAGCAAGGACAAGTGTGGGTCCATTACAGGCGGAGACAGGAGAGTTTGTGATGGAGAATAGGGAAATGACTGAGACTAAACAACTACTTTGTGTCTGTCTTCACAGAGGAAGATATAGAGAATATCCCAGAAATACTAGGGAACCAAGGGACTTGTAAAAACGAGGAACTGAAAGAAATTAATATCAATAAAGAGGCTGTACTCAAAAAATTAACTGGATTGAAAGCTGATAAATCCCCTGGACCAGATGAGCTATATCCCAGCGTATTCAAGGAGGTGGCTATAAAGACAGGGATGCATTGATGGATATCTTTCAAAATCCATAGATTCTGGAAGGGTTCCTGCAGACTGCAAAGTAGCAAATGTAACCCCACTATTTATAAAGGAGCAAGAGAGAAAAAGGTGAAATACAAACCGGCTAGCTTATCATCAGTAGTAGGGAAAATGTTAGAATCTATTATAAAGGATGTGATAACTGGACACATGGAAAATACTATGATTGGGCAGTGTCAACATGGATTTACGAAAGAGAAATCATGTTTGACAAACCTGTTGGAGTTTTTTGAGGATGCAACTTGTAGCACAAATAAAGGAGAACCAGTGGATGTAGTGTATTTGGATTTTCAGAAGGCTTTTGATAAGGTCCCACAAAGGAGGTTAGTGAACAAAATTAGAGCACATGGGATTGGGGTAATGTATGGCTAATGGATTGAGACTTGCGCGTTCCTGCTTCAGCAGCTGTCATCTGTGAAACTCAGCGTGATGTTTTTAAAAAGGCCTTTCTTCAGGAAGACAAAGGGAAATTTCCCATTTCCACTCATGGAGCACTGGCAAAGATGAGGAATGGCCGAGGGCCGGATGGAAACCTTTGACAGGCCGGATCCTGGCCCACGTGCCATTTGTTGGACAACCCTGATCTACATAAATGATTTAGATGTTGGGAACCAATGTAATATTTCCAAATTAGCTGATGACACAAAACTAGGTGGGAATGAAAGTTGTGAGGAGGATGCAAGGAGGCTAGTTGAATGGACAAGAACATGGCAGATGGAATATAATGTGCAAAAGTGTGAAGTGATCCACTCTGGTTAAAAAAAAACAGAAAGGCAGAGTATTTCTTAAATGGTGAGAAGTTGGGAAGTGTTGATGTCTAAAGGGACCAGGGTGTGCTTGCTCATGAGTCACGAAAAGCCAATATGCAGGTGCAGCAAGTAATTAGGAAGGCAAATGGTATGTTGGCCTTAATTGCAAGGGGTTTTGTGTACAGGAGCAAAGATACATTGTTGCAATTGCATACAGCCTTCGTGAGACCACATCTGGAGTACTGTGCACAGTTTTGGTCTCCTGATCGAAGGAAGGACAGACTTTCCATAGAAGTAGTGCAACGAAGGTTCACCAGACTACCTTTGGGATGGCAGGATTGTCTTATGAGGAGAGATTGAGGAAACTGGGCCTGCATTCTCCAGAGTTTTGAAGAATGAGGGGCGATCTCATTGAAACTTACAAAATTCTTACAGGGCGTGACAAGGATGTTTCCCCTGGCTGGTGAGTCTAGAACCAGAAGACAGACTCAGAATAAGGGATAGGCCATTTAAGACTGAGATGATTTGGACATTGTTACTCAGAGGGTTGAGAGTCTTTGGAATTCTCTACCCCAGAGGGTTGTTGAAGCTCAATTATTGAGCATGTTTAAGAAAGAAATTGATATTCTGGTTACTAATGACATTAAGGGATATGGGCTGGTGGGGAAAAATGGCGTAAAGGTAGATGATCAGTCATGATCTGTTTGAATGGTGGAACAGACTCGACAACAGAATGGCCTACTCCTGCTCCTATTTCCTATGTTCCCAACCCGCCAAGCTTCCTTCAATAGTACCTTCCAAACCCACGACCTCCACCACCTAAAAGGACAAGGGCAGCAGACGCATGAGAACACCACCAAGTTCCTCTCCATGACACACACGAACCTGACTTCGAACTGGATTGCCGTTCCTTCACTGTCTTTGGGTCAAAATCCTGGAACTCCCTGCACTGTGGACTGCAGTGGTTCAAGGCAGCGGCTCATCACTACCTTCTCAAGGGCAATTAGAGATGGGCAATAAATGCTGGCCTTGCCAGCGACACTCACATCCCATGAACGATTTTAAAAAATCTCCCATTTCTTTCATCTTCAGATTTACGTTATTTTCAACAAGTGACCCCAGCCCCCCCAAATTTTACTAGTTTTAAAGTGCTACCACAGCCCCGTCTTTCCTTGCCGCTAGGACGCTGGTCCTATTCTGGTTCAGGTGCAGCCGATCCCAGCGGTAGAGCTTCTTGATGTCCCAGCATCCCATGAAATGGAGGCCCTCCTTCCCACACTCGTCTTTCAGCCTCGCATTCACTTCTTGATCTATCTAATCAGCACATGGCTTGGGAAATAATCCCGAGATTACAACCCACAAGGTACTTTTTTTAAAATTTAGTTCCTGACTTCTGAAGACCTTTTCTTCCCTATGTCATTGGTCCCAGCATGGACCACGACAGCTCGATTTTCCCCCTCCCTTTCCAAGTTCCTCTCCAGTTGCTCCGAGATATCCTTTACCTTCGCACCAGGTCAGTAATACACCCTTCTGGATTCTTGGTCATGACTGCAGAGGACTCTATCCATCCCTCTAATTATCAAATCCCCTGTGATTACAACCTTTTGCTTCTGCTACTTCCCCCCCTTGGACTGTCTCCTGCTTCCCCGGTGCCTTGGTTCACATTCTGCTCATCCTTCCTGCAGCCTTCATCCTTATTCCCACAGTTAGCTAGTATATTGTACCTGTTGGAGAGGAGCAGTGCCTGCAGGACCATCTCCTCTTACACTGCTGACTAACTAGTCATACCTCCCTTCCTGCACCGATGCTTTTCTCTGGTGTGACTGTATTCTGTTTAGAAATTCCTACCTCTTTGTATGTGTTGCAGTGAAACAATCTCACACTCCAGCTCAAAGATTCTGAGTTGGAGTGCCTCAATGCAGAAACATTTCCTACAAATGTGGTAATCCAGGACAGTCTCACTAACCACAAACTCCCAGCATTGAGCACAGTATCGGGACAGGAGATGGGGCGCAAGCAGGACCCAGGAAGCAAAGGACGTCTCCGGAGTTGCAGCCCGAGGTCCATGTGTTCTGTATGTATATGTATAGAAGCTGCGTTCACCGATAGTCCACAATTTGCTCAATATGTTTACACCGTATTTCTGATTTACACTTGATGCCCTTTATCATGCAGAATCAGTGTCATTACAGCACAGGAAGCGGCCATTCACCTCGAGTCCATGCCAGCTTTCTGTAGAGCAATCCAGTCAGTCCCATTCCCCCACTCTATCCCTGTAGCCCTCCAGGTTTATTTCCCTTGGACTCGATGGGCTGAATGGCCTCCTGTGTCTCAATAACTCTGACTGTCTACCATCCTCCAATCTGAAAAACACAACTTGCTCTTTTCTTTTCTTAAGCCAATTTTTCATCCAAGCTGCCTGTCTTATTCCATGAGCCTCAATTTTGTTAACCAGCCTTTTGTGTGGTACTTTGTCAAACACTTTCAGAGAAACTGTTTCTTGTGATGGGGGAATCCAGAACAAGGGCATGATCTTAAAATTAGAGCTAAGCTGATTAGGGGTGAAATCGGGAAGCACTTCTTCACATAAAGGGTAGTGGAAATCTGGAATTCTCCCACGCAAATGTGGATGCTGGGGGGTGCTGTCAGTTGGAGCTTTCAAGACTGAGACAAACAGATTTTTACTGGGTAAGGGTATCGAGGGATAAAGACTAAAGGTGGTAAATGGGCTTGTGGTACAGATCAGTCATGATCTAATTGTAGGGCAGAATAGGCTTGAGCGGCCCAGCGGCATTAAGTTATACGCTATGAATACTGCAGGAATTCATTGATCAGACACAAATGAAAAACAGGGATCATGGTTCAGGTACAGTTCACCATTCTTACCAGGAATATTTACCTCAAGAGTTGGAGATCTGCAAAGTGGAGGTGTCAATTACCAGGGGGCACAGATATAAGGTGACTGGTAGAAGGATTAGAGGGGACACGAGGAGTAAATCTTTCACCCAGAGGGTGGTGGGTGTCTGGAATTCACTGCCAGGAATGGTGGTGGAGGCAGAAACCCTCAACTCATTTAAAAGATCCCTGGACCTGCACCTGAAGTGCACTAACCTGCAAGGCTACGGACCAGGTGCTGGAAGGTGGAATTAGAATGGGCGGCTAGTTTTTTCAGCCGGTGCAGAGACGATAGGCTGAATGGCCTCTTTCTGAGCTGTAACTTTTCTATGGTTTTATGGTTCACTGCTGCCTGGAGAAGCGGAGCAGGTGCCCTCTGCTAGAGGAGGACTCTGCTATTTAGATCTGAGGGATGCACCACTGCATTTTGTCTACCTGTTTCATGTCTAATCACAGAATTCTAATAACTGCACAAAACTGCAGATCAGTCTGGAGAGGTACAGCCTCCAACATGGCCACAGCATGGGAGTCCCTGCTACAAAATCTGGGGGTTGGCAGTGGTGGGAAACTGCTCACTGCCATAGCTGAACTTGCCAGCCTGCAAACTAAATGCCCTCTGATTTTCAGCTACCCAAGTAACAATGTTGATTTCTCTCTGGTTTGGCCAGTTCTGGTCACTCTCTCCCCACAAACATTAAAGTTCAGAAAGTCTTAAATGCCACAGGTGCTATCAATGCTCAGATTCCACAGCAGAATTAAGTGCCTAGGGATATTTTACCACATTCAAGGAGTTATATAAATTTAAGTTATCATTATTAAATTTTACTTTAATATATAAAATTCAGAAACACAACAGTTTTGAAGGATGTGGAGGCTGGAGAGGGTACAGAGGAGGTTTACCAGGATGTTGCCTGGTCTGGAGGGTATTAGCTATGAGGAGAGGTTGGATAAACTCGGATTGTTTTCACTGGAACGACGGAGGTGGAGGGGCGACCTGATAGAGGTTTACAAAGTTATGAGCGGCATGGACAGAGTGGATAGTCTGAAGCTTTTTCCCGGGGTGGAAGAGTCCATTACTAGGGGTTTAAGGTGCGAGGGGCAAAGTTTAGAGGGGATGTACGAGGCAAGTTCATTACACAGAGGGTGGTGAGTGCCTGGAACTTGCTGCCGGGGGAAGTGGTGGAAGCAGGTACGATAGCGACGTTTAAGAGGCATCTTGACAAATACATAAATAGGATGGGAATAGAGTGATACAGACCCCGGAAATGCAGAAGGTTTTCATTTAGACAGGCATCATGATCGGCGCAGGCTTGGAGGGCCGAATGGCCTGTTCCTGTGCTGTACTGTTCTTTGTTCTTTGGATAAAGTAGTCATTGACTTGGAGGATTTAACAGCCCCCAGGGATCTTAAAGAACAACCACGGCCTCAGGTCACTCACCTCAGCCATTGTAAAAATCTTGTACATTTCTGGCAAAATCACAGGAGCCACCAGTGGCATCTGGGTGTCTGTTACTTCTCGGGTGAACTCTGCAGAGGAAACAAAAAGAGTAGTCAGGAATCGAGAACAGTGCTCACTTCTTATTCATGTTCGAAGGATTCTGAACTATGGCAGCTTGTTTAAAACAGTGAGAGGATTCTGACGAGACTTCCGTTAATCATACCTGTGAGTACACGCATGGCCCCGTGCACTGCATTCACATCGCCGCTGATCAACATCTCCATCAATAGTCTGAAGAGCTCTGGCCATGCCTCAGGCCAGTCCCAATGAGCTATTGCCGATATAGCATAAGCTACACTCGATCGCACTTTACTGATTGACTCTCGCAAACCGTTTGGTAAAAGCTCTCTGATGGCCGCCTTTGCCTGTAACAGAGGTCGAAATAAATGGTCGGATAGATGTAATCCTCAGCTAGCTTTTATCATTCAGTCCCAGGTTGTGGGGAATGTTACAAAGGCCACATTTATACCCCATCCCCCAGCTGCCCCAAAACAATGATGGGCCACTTCACAGGGCACATAGAGTAGAACCACAGTCTCAAGTAGATCAGCCCAGAACGGGAGGAGCAAAATCCTTCCCTGCTGGATAGAGGGGAACCAGGTGAGTTTTCATGACAACCCAGCAGCTGTTACCACTTGACAGGATGGGATCTGAACTCATGTTCTGGTTTGCTTGTCCAGTGCCAGGCCTCTGCACAACCGTAGACACATACTTCTCAATAGCTGGATCAGAGCTCAAAATTTCAAAACCTGCACTACTTTCAAACACAAGCATATCCTCTAATTAGCAAAATGTCTGGTTTCGCCTGAGACAGCTGTCAGGGAGGGCGGTTTGATTTGGCAGCAAGGGAAGGTCCGTGGCGAGGCCAAAGACAACGGCTTCATTTTACCCAACCGGCAGCTGAACAAACCTTTAATTCTTCCAGCACAAGGCAATCAAGAGAAGTGGTGAAGAGGAGGAATTGGGTGTTATCCGCAAACAAGTGAACACAGACAATAGTTTCTTCAGTCTCGCCACATAACTAAGCCCCTCAGCCCTGGTACCATTCCAGTAAATTTCCTCTGCACCCTTTCTAAGGCCTCAACATCCTTCCTTGTGTGGAACATAATTCTCTGGCTGGGGCCTAACTAATGTCTTATAAAGTTTTAGCATAACTTCCTTGCTTTTATACGCTGTCTTTATTGATAAATTAATAGTCAAAGTCCACATATGCCTTTTTAAACAGTGTTCTCAACTTGTCCTGCTGCCTTAAAAGATTTATGTATGTAAACCCCCAGGTCTCTCTGTTCCTCTACCCTCTTTAAAATTATATCATTTAGTTTATATTGCCTCCCCTCATTCTCCTACCAAAATGTATCACTTAACACTTCACTGCATTAAAGTTCATCTGCCATATGTCTACCCATTTCACCAGTCTGTCACTACTCTCTTACAGTTCCAAGTTTTGTGTCATCTACAAACATTGAAATTATGCCTTATACACCAAAGTCCATATCATTAATATATATCAAAAAGAGCACTGGTCCCAATACTGACCCCCGGGGAACACCACTGGATACTTCCTTCAGTTTGAAAAGCAACCATGAATCAGTACTCTCTGCTTCTCTCCCTTAGCCAATTTCACATTCATACAGCCACTATCCCTCTAATCCCATGAATTTTAACTTTGCTCACAAATCTATCACGTGGCACATTAGCAAATGTCTTCTGAAAGTCCATTTACACATCAACTGCACTACTCTCATTCATACTCTCCCTTAACTCAGTCAAGTTAGATAACCACAACTTACCTTTAATCAGCACCAGTATGTACTGACTTTCATTTATTAGCCCATATTTTTCCACGTGCCATTAATTTTGCCATGGATTGTCACCACCACTGTTAGTCTGACCAGCCTATAATTGTCCAGTTAATTCCTCATCCCTTTCTTGAACAGGGGTGTAACATTTACAATCCTGCATATGAATGTATGTCGCTTCCACGTTACGAGCGAAATCCTGAGTGCGCTAATAGCTACACTAACAACCAATTTAAGATAATCAGTCGAGCTCGTAACATGGCTCACTTACACCTGCTAGAAGCAAAATACATTCATATGCAGGGATCCGTTCCCTGCAAACAAAAGGAATAAGTTCAAGCCTTGCACCTTTTTTGAATTACCTGGAAGCTTGGGGAGCTTATAGTTCCCCATTGCTTTCTCCCTGGCAACGCCGTGGCCAATCGACTTGCCAACCAAACAGCAGCTTTTACTCCTGTAGTATAAATTGTTGTGACCGTTTGAAATTTGACACTCTTATATTTGTCCTGATGAGTGCAAAATGAAAAGATTCATCAACATGTCTCTCTTTTCAGCAATATTCAAGTTCCATCCTTCCAAGCGACTGTTTGAATATTTTTGTGCCCTGAATGAACTCTGCATCACCAACACCTTCTTCCAGGGCAGACATCACCACAAGGTATCATGGCATCACCCAAGATCTCATCATTGACACCAACTAGACCTAGTCATCACGAGGAGGCACGGTCTGCCCAGTATTCTTCACACCTGCACCAACCACAGCGCAGTCTGCAACACCGACCACTATCAGCAGAAGAGTGAGGATGCACCCCCCCGAAAGTTGCACATATCCAAACACGACGGCCTGCCACACATCAACATCCCTTGTATAAGCAGTGATGCCAAATACCAGCACTTCGCACTGTCACTAAAACGCTTGCTCCCACCAAAACCTTAACGGAAAGCAGTAATGCCAGCATTGATGAAGCTTGGAAGTCATTGAGCTCAATCATCTATGAAGCAGCAGAAACATCACTTGGGAAAGGTGAACCTGCAACAAGAGCTGGTTTGAGACCTACTCAGCTGAGATGATATGTGTCATTGATGCAAAAAACAAAGCCGACATGATGCACAACATAAACTCAACAGCTAAGACACTGAATGACCCGAAAGTAGTCAAGACCACCGTGCAAAGGAAAGGGAGATATTGCGCAAACAAACACTGGATCAGCTTATGTCAAGAAATCCAAACTGCACGTGCCAAAGGAAATCTACGAGTTATGTATGAAGGCATCAAGAGGACATTTGGCCCTGCCATCACCAAAGTTGCTCCCCTGAAGTCGGCAGATGGTGAAATACTCACAGACAGATGTCCCGCTGGGCTGAAAACTACTGCAAGCTGTACTACTGAGAGTCGGATATCTCCTAGTCTGCGTTTGATGCTCTCCCGCTATTTCCTGTCAAGGATGGGTTAGACAAAGAACCCTCATCACTGGTGCTTGAGAATGCCATAGATCGCCGAGTGAACAGAAGCGCACCAGGTAAGGACAGATTCCCAGCCGAACTGCTCAAGCACGGAAAGTCCCTATTGCCCCACCTTTATAACCTTCTCCTTCTCTGCTGGAAAGTAGGCTCTGTTCCACAGGAGATGTGCGATGCCAAAATCATCAATTATACAGAAATAAAGGCAACCGAGGAGACTGCAACAACCAAAGGGGCATCTCACTCCTTAGCGTCACGGGGAAGGCCTTTGCTAGGGTCATACTTAAAAGACTCCATTTACTTGCAGACCAAGTGTACCCGGAAGCACAGTGCAGTTTCCATGCCGGCAGATATACCGTGGATATGAATTTCTCCATATGCCAGCTACAAGAGAAGTGTAAGGAACAACATATATCCCTTTACCTTACTTTTGTAGATCTCACTAAGGCATTCGACACCGTCAGCAGAGCAGGGCTCTACAAGATTTTGGGAAAAATTGGCTGTTCACTGAAGCTCCTCAGCCTCATGCGCTCCTTCCATGATAACATGCACGGCACTGTACAGTTTGATGGCTCCACTTCTGACAGTTTCGGAGTGGAGAATGGAGTAACCACAAGGATTGTGTCCTAGCCCCCACTCTGTTTGGCAGCATCTTCTCCATGCTCCTGACCTTCGCCTTCCTTGCAGATATGGAAGAAGTCTACTTGCACTCTAGGTCAGATGGTAAGCTCTACAATCTATCAAGGCTAAAATCAAAGACAGAAACACATCACGTCCTGATCAGAGAACTCCTCTATGCTGATGATGCTGCGCTAGTCACTCACACGGAAACTCAACTACAAAGACTCATGGACTGTCTCTCCCGTGCCTGTGACTTGTTCTCCTTGACTATAAGCATCAAGAAAACCGCGGTCATGGGAAAAGGGGATCATCTCCACCCTGATCACACTAAACAACACCCCACTGGAAGTGGTTAGTAAATTCTGCTACCTTGGGTCCACAGTGACAGACAATCTGTCCCTTGATGCAGAGCTCGATACACACATAGGGAAAGCAGCTACCACCATGCGAAATACGCATGGAATAACACCAAGCTGACCCTTAGGACCAAGATCATGATTTATAAGGCCTTTGTTCTCAGCTCCTTACTGTATTGCTGTGAAACCTGGGTGACTTACAGCTACCAGGAAAAGAAGCTCAATCATTTCGATCTTCGCTGTCCGCGGTGTATCATGGGTATATCCTAGCAGGATAACATGTGGCACTTGTGGCAGAACCTATCTCTCGAGGATTGGTCTTCACAGCCATCAGCAAAGGTGCACCGAGAGAAGACACCCCACCTAAATGGATTGTTTGCTGCATGTCCATCATCTTTCATAGATGGAAGGATGCCAACCAACCAATCCTCCCCATTTTGAGCCAGACATTTTTTTAAAAAACATTTTTAAGCAACTTGTGCCTGCAGCTCACCAACCATACTACGTGCATTTACACACATGCATCAAACCCATCTTAGAGTGCTTCGCATTTGCTCCCTCTCTGATCCCTCGCATTTCTGAACTATTCAACTATTTTTTATTTTGGTGCTACTTGTCTCTCCCAGTCCTCTATACAATCACTTCTCCTTTCTAATGTTTTGTCCTAGTGCCCAGCCGCCTGCCAAAAACCATATGCATCAACAGGCTAGTATAAGACACATTCTCGTGGCACTCTTACCCTCTCAGTAGTCTCTGGTGGGTGGAATTTCTCAGACTGATTACACCAATGATTCTCCACGTACTGTTTGAGAATTACAGATGCCAGCTGTGGAGAAGGAGTGTCTGGTTAAATGCTTTAGATCATATATATTAATAAACACAGCATCGCTCGAACTTCTCTGAACTTCTTTTATCTGAACTCGATATGCTGTTGGGTTCAGTGTCACTGGTCTCTCCTGTAAGTAGACCCCATGTCTTTTGTGATCAGGAGTTTACCTTTACTGCCCAATGCTTAATAGCATGATAGCAAGATCTAGGGTCACAATAATGAACCCCACACTGCATGCACTGGACATTAATCACATGTCCTCATGTCTTTTCTACCACATCTTAGAAGATGGACTGATCAACACTCCATTGAGGGAAAGCCAAATGTAAACTAACAAACTAGTTTAGTTCACATGGAACACACAAACAGAATACAGTTTGCTCTGAAATTCGTTCTATATTATCATCACACCAAAAAAGCAAACTATGTCACACTATACCTTAGAAGGCAAAATTCATTTTCCAACCTGACAAATCTCAAACTAGTCAGCTCTAACCTTAGGGGAGCAAGAGAAAGAGAGAGATCTGTTTGCTTCACTCTGCCTTTCTGTCTCAGCCGGCTAGGAAACCAAGGACTTGACCCCTGACCTTCACCCAGCTTTCTGTGCCAGTGATCAGTTGTCAATCAAAGCCACCAATGCCGTCCTAGTATGGGTCACCTGGCAGGTGAAATGAATGGGACTCTTCCAACACTTGATGTGAAGATATTACTGGAATTTGAACCCTGCTGTATCACACTGGCAGTGCAGAAAACACATATTTCTGATTGCTGCTTTGCCTGCTTCCAGCTGCTGGATTGAATGAACTTTCTTACATAGCTTGTGCATTGTGTGGATCCAGCCCTGTACATGCTGAGTTCAGCTTAATACAGTGATACGTACACACTACGGACACCTTAGGGACAGGCATCAGCAACAGGCATCAGGTCTCATTTTCAAAATGATCATTGTATGTACTTTAAAAATGCTCAGTACATTGGAGAGTTCTCTGATAAACATCCATAGCGGGGAAACCTCTCAATCCCAGGAAAGAGCCATGTAAGCATTCAATGCGAGAGATAGAGCAGTTTCTCTGCCGCTATGGACGTTGGGTAAAGAACTCTCCATTCCACAAAAGCCACTGCTTTCACAAAACCCACTGTCACCTGTTAATGTGCTCATCCCGTATTTTAAGTTGTAAAAGGACTTGGTGCACCAAAACCTGTTAAAGACCAATACTGCCATGACATCCTGCACATACCTGCCGAATAGCCAGAACACCCTGGGGATCCACCGTCAGCTCAGCCAGGTGAACACCAAACTCTGAAACAGAACATACAATCCATTGAGAAATGTAGACTCCAGGGAAAAAGAAATTCATCTGTGGCTAATTAGAAGTTAAGGATTGTGTGAGGTTAAAAGAGCCTGATACTATTGCCAATATTAGTAATTCTGACGATTGGCAGAGTTATAGATCCCACCAAAGGATGACAAAAAATTGATTAATAGAATATGAAAGTAAACTAGCTGGAAGTATAAAAACAGATTCTACCAGTTTCTACAAGTATGTAAAATGGAAGAGATTACAAAAATTAATGTGGGTCCTTTAGTGGCTGAGACAGCAGAAATCATAATGGGGAATAAGGAAACGGATGTGAAGGTAAACAAAGATTTTGTGTCTGCCTTCACAGTGAAAGACACTAAAAAAAAAAGTGGCATCTAATGTGTGAGCAACTTAATGTAATTAATATTTTTTTTTTAAAGTACTGGAGAAAATAATGGGAGTGAAAGTCAACAAATCTCCTAGATCTGGCAAGCTACATCCTAGCATTGTAAAGAGGTGGATGCAGTGGCTATTTATGATCTTCCAGAATTCCCTAGATCCCAGAACAGTCACAGTAGATTGGAAGGTAGAAAATGTAAAACTGCTATTGAAGAAAAGAGGGAGAGAAAACAGGGAAATACAGGCCAGTTAACCTGATAATAGTCAATGGGAAATACTGGAATCTATTAAGGCAATGGTAACAGAGCACTTAGAAAATCAACATAGTTTTATGAAAGCGAAACTATGTTTGAGAAACCTATTCAATATTTTTGAGGATGTAATTAGCAAGGTAGATAAAGGGGAACGAGTGGATGTAGTATATCTGGATTTTCAAACAGCATTCGATAAGATAACGCACAAAATCTGCTGTCCTTACCTGGTCTGGCCTACATGTGACTCCAGACCCACAGCAACGTGGTTGACTCTTAACTGCCCTCTGAAATGGCCTAGCAAGTCACTCAGTTGTATTAAACCAATACAAAGTCTAAGAAAATGAATGAAACCGGATGGACCACCTGGCATCGACCTAGGCACCGGAAATGACTAGCCCCACAGACTAGTCAAGCAACAGCCTGACAAAGACATACTCTCAGAATCATACCTTGCAGACAACATCCCTGATACCACCATCACTATCCCTGGGTATGTTCTGCCCCACCGGCAGGACAGACCCACCAGAGGTGGCAGCACAGTGGTATACTGTCAGGAGGGAGTTGCCCTGGGAGTCCTCAACATTGACTCCAGATCCCATGATATCTCATGGCATCAGCTCAAACATGGGCAAGGAAATGTCCTGATTACCACCTACCGCCCTCCCTCAGCTAATGAATCAGTGCTTCTCCATGTTAAACATGAATTGGAAGAAGCGCTGAGGGTAGCAAGGGTTACAAGTTTACTCTGGGTGGGGGACTTCAATGTCCACCATCAAGAGTGGTTCGGCAGCACCACTACTGACCGAGCTAGCCAAGTCCTGAAGGACATAGCTGCTAGAGTGGGTCTGCGGCAGGTGATGAGGGAACCAACAAGAGGGAAAAATATTTTGACCTCGTCCTCACCAATCTACCTGTCACAGATGCATCTGTCTATGGCAGCGTTGGTAGGAGTGACCACCACACAGTCCTTGTGGAGACAAAGTCCCACCTTCACACTGAGGGCACCCACTATCGTGTTGTGTGGCACTACCACCGTGCTAAATGATCTAGCAACTCAAAACTGGGCACCCATGGGGCACTGTGGGCCATCAGCAGAACCGTATTCAACCACAATCTGTAACCTCATGGCACGGCATATCCCCCACTCTACCATTACCATCAAATTGGGGGACGAACCCTGGTTCAATGAAGAGTGCAGAAGGGCATGCCAGAAGCAGCACCAGGCTTACCTCAAAATGAGATGTCAGCCTGGTGAAGCTACAACACAGGACTATTTGCATACCAAACAGCAGAAGCAGCATGTAATAGACAGGGTTAAGCAATCCCACAACCAGCTGATCAGATCTAAGCTCTGCAGTCCTGCCACATCCAGTTGTGAATGGTGGTACACAATTAAATAACTAACTGGAGGAGATGGCTCCAGAAACATCCTCAAGGATGGGGGAGCCCAGCAAATCATTGCAAAAGATAAGGCTGAAGCATTTGCATCCACCTTTAACCAGAAGTGCCGAGTTGATGATCCATCTCGGCCTCCTCCTGAGGTCCCCAGCATCACGGCTGCCAGTCTTCAGCCAATCCGATTCACTCCAAGTGATAACGAGAAACAGCTGAAGGCACTGGATACTGTAAAGGCTATGGGTTGTGACAACATTCGGCAATAGTACTGAAGACCTGTGGTCCAGAACTAGTCACTAGCCAAGCTGTTCCAGTATAGCTACAACACTGGCATCTACCCGGCAATGTGGAAAATTGCCCAGGTATGTCCTGTACACAAAAAGCAGGACAAATCCAACCCGGCCAATTACCATCCCATCAGTCTACTCCCAATCATCAGCAAAGTGATGGAAGGGGTCATAGACAGTGCTATCAAGCGGAACTTTCTCAGCAATAATCTGTTCAGTTTGTGTTTCGCCAGGGATACTCAGCTCCTGACCTCATTACAGCCTTGGTTCAAACATGGACAAAAGAGCTAAACAAGAGGTGAGGTGAGAGTGACTGCCCTTGACATCAAGGCAGCATTTGACCGAGTATAGCATCAAGGAGCCTTAGCAAAATTGGAGTCAATGGGAATTGGGGAAAACTCTTCGTTGGTTGGAGTCATACCTAGTACAAAAGGAACATGGTTGTGGTTGTTGGAAGTCAACCATCTCAGTCCCAAGACATCACTGCAGGAGTTCCTTAGGGTAGTGGCCTAGGCCCAACCATCTTCAGCTGCTTCGTCAATGACCTTCCCTCAATCATAAGGTCAGAAGTGGGGATGTTCAATGATGATTGCACAATGTTCAGCACCATTCGCGCTTCCTCAGATACTGAAGCAGTCTGTGTAGAAATGCTATAAGACCTGGACAACATCCAAGCTTGGGCTGATGAGTAACATTCGCGCCACACAAGTGCCAGGCAATGACCATCTCAAACAAGAGAGAATCTAACCATCTCCCCTTGACATTCAACGGCATTACCATCGCTGAATCCCCCACTATCAACATCAACGTCACCATTGACCAGAAACTGAACTAGACCAGCCACATAAATGCTGTGGCTACAAGAGCAGGTCAGAGGCTGGGAATTCTATGGCAAGTAACTCACCTCCTGACTCCTCAATGCCTGTCCACCATCTACAAGGCACAAGTCAGGAGTGTGCTGGAATACTCTCCACTTGCCTGGATGGGTGCAGCTCCAACAACACTCAAGAAGCTCAACACCATCCAAGACAAAGCAACCCGCTTGATTGGCACCCCATCCACCACCTTCAACATTCACTCCCTCCACCAGTGACGCACAGTGGCAACAGTGTGTACCAATTACAAGATGCAATGCAGAACTCATCAAGGCTCCTTCGACAGCAGCTTCCAAACCCGCGACCTCTACCACCTAGAAGGACAAGAGCAGCAGATGCATTGGAACACCACAACCTGCAAGTTCAACCTCCAAGCCACACACCATCCTGATTTGAAACTATATCGCCGTTCCTTCACTGTCGCCGGGTTAAAATCCTGGAACTCCCTTCCTAACAGCACTGTGGGTGTACCTACACCCCAAAGACTGCAGAGTTTCAAGAAGGCAGCTCACCACCATCTTCTCAAGGGCAATTAGAGATAGGCAATAAATGCTGGCCTAGCCAGCAACACCCACATCCCCCGAACAAATAAAAAAAACACAGTTCCCCATGGCTGGAGAGTCTCGAAAAAGGGACATAGTCTCAGGATAAGAGGTCGGTCATTTCAGACTGAACTGAGGAGAAATTTCATCACTCAGAGGGTTGTGAATCTTTGGAATTCTGTGCCTCAGAGGGCTGTAGATGCTCAATATCCAAGGTTCATATCAACAGATTTTTAGTCCCTCGGGGAAAGGGCGGTTAAGTGGAGTTACGGCTGAGGATCAGCCCTGATCATATTAAATAACGGAGCAGGCTCAAGGGGCTGTACTCCTGTTGCTATTTCTTATGTTCTTAACCCATCAGTGAGAACACATTTCACAAAATTACAATCAGGGTGAGGGGAGCTGGGTCAGTACAGTGCACACACAGAGGAAGGCTGGGTCAGTACCGCACACAGTGAGAGAGGGGGGCTAGATCAGTACTCCACACATACAGACACAGTGAGCAGGGGGCTAGATCAGTACTACACACACACACACACACACACACACACACACACACACACACACACACAGACAGTGAGAGGGGGGCTAGATCAGTACTACACACACACACACACACACACACACACACACAGACAGTGAGAGGGGGGCTAGATCAGTACTACACACACACACACACAGACAGTGAGAGGGGGGCTAGATCAGTACCACACACACACACACACATACAGACACAGTGAGCAGGGGGCTGGGTCAGTACTCCACACATACAGTGAGAGGGGGGCTAGATCAGTACTACACACACACATACAGACACAGTGAGAGGGGGGCTAGATCAGTACTCCACACACACACACATACAGACACAGTGAGAGGGGGGCTAGATCAGTACTCCACACACACATACAGACACAGTGAGCAGGGGACTGGGTCAGTACTGCACACACACACACAGTGAGAGGGGGGCTAGATCAGTACTACACACACACATACAGACACACACACACACACACACACACACACACAGTGGGAAGGGGGGCCAGATCAGTACTCCACACACACATACAGACACAGTGAGCAGGGGGCTAGGTCAGTACTACACACACACAGAGAGAGGGGGGCTGGGTCAGTACTACACACACACACACACAGTGGGAAGGGGGGCTAGATCAGTACCACACACACACACACACAGTAAGCAGGGGGCTAGGTCAGTACTACACACACACAGTGAGAGGGGGGCTGGATCAGTACCACACCCACAGTGAGAGGGGGGGCTGGGTCAGTACCACACCCACAGTGAAAAGGTGGGGGTGGGGGGGGCTGGGTCAGTACCACATCCACAGTGACAGGGTGGGCTGGGTCAGTACCACACCCAAAGTGAGCAGGGGGTGGGGGGGGGGGGGCGGGCGGATGGGTCAGTTATCATTGTAATGGTACAGTTGTTATTCATTAAGGGTTATGCATCACTCACTGTTTAACTGTAAAGATTTCTTGCTTATTCAGGGTAACAGTAACCCACAATATCATAAAATACTGGGCTGTCACTGCCTAACGCTAGGGTGTGGTACTGATGATTAATAATGATGTATAATACTGGGTTACATAGGGTACGGTAGCAAAGTAGTTATGTTACTGGACTAGTAATCCAGAGGCATGGACTAATGCCCTGGAATCATGAATTCAAATTCTACCACAGCAGCTCAGGATTTTGAATTCAGTTAAGAACAAAGAACAGTACAGCACAGGAACAGGCCATTCGGCCCTCCAAGCCTGCGCCGATCTTGATGCCTGCCTAAACTAAAACATTCTGCACTTCCGGGGACCGTATCCCTCTATTCCCATCCTATTCATGTATTTGTCAAGATGTCTCTTAAACGTCGCTATGGTACCTGCTTCTACCACCTCCCCCGGCAACAAGTTCCAGGTACTCACCACCCTCTGTGTAAAGAACTTGCCTCGCACATCCCCTCTAAACTTTGCCCCTCTCACCTTAAACCTATGTCCCCTAGTAACTGACTCTTCCACCCTGGGAAAAAGCTTCTGACTATCCACTCTGTCCATGCCACTCATAACTTTGTAAACCTCCATCATGTTGCCCCTCCACCTCCGTCGTTCCAGTGAAAACAATCCGAGTTTATCCAACCTCTCCTCATAGCTAATGCCCTCCAGACCAGGCAACATCCTGGTAAACCTCTTCTGTACCCTCTCCAAAGCCTCCACGTCCTTCTGGTAATGTGGCGACCAGAATTGCATGCAATATTCTAAGTGTGGCCTAACTAAAGTTCTGTACAGCTGCAGCATGACTTGCCTATTTTTATACTCTATGCCCCGACCGATGAAGGCAAGCATGCCGTATGCCTTCTTGACTACCTTATCCACCTGCGTTGCCACTTTCAGTGACCTGTGGACCTGTACGCCCAGATCTCTCTGCCTGTCAATACTCCTAAGGGTTCTGCCATTTACTGTATACTTCACACCTGCATTAGACCTTCCAAAATGCATTACCTCACATTTGTCCGAATTAAACTCCATCTGCCATTTCTCCGCCCAAGTCTCCAACCGATCTATATCCTGCTGTATCCTCTGACAATCCTCATCACTGTCCGCAACTCCACCAACCTTTGTGTCGTCCACAAACTCACTAATCAGACCAGCTACATTTTCCTCCAAATCATTTATTTATACTGCAAACAGCAAAGGTCCCAGCACTGATCCCTGCGGACCACTAGTCACATCCCTCCATTCAGAAAAGCACCCTTCCACTGCTACCCTTTGTCTTCTATGACCGAGCCAGTTCTGTATCCATCTTGCCAGCTCCCCTCTGATCCGTGTGATTTCACCTTTTGTATCAGTCTGCCATGAGGTACCTTGTCAAAGGCTTTACTGAAGTCCATATAGATAACATCCACTGCCCTTCCTTCATCAATCATTAATTAAATAACTGAGGAATAAAGAGCTAGTATCAGCAATGGTAACCGCCAAACTGTTGTAAAATCCCTCTTAGTTCACTGGTGCCCTTTAGGGAAGGAAATCTGCCGTCCTTACCTAGTCTGACCTACATGTGACTGCAGACTCACAGCAATATGGCGGACTCTTAACTGCCCTTTGAAATGGCCTAGCAAGCCACACAGTTGTATCAAACCATTACGAAAAAATCTAACAAGAATAAAAACAGTCAAACCACTTGGCATCGACCAAGGCACAGGAAAAAAACAAAGGCAAACCCAGCTCAGTCAACTCTGCAAAGTATGGACGTCCAAAACTTTGCTGCCCATATCCTAACTCACACCAAGCCCCATTCGCCCATCACCCCTATTCTCGCTAAGCTACACAGTCTCCTGGTCTGGCAACACCACCTCAAATTTAAAACTCTCATCCTTGTTTTCAAATCCCTCTGTGGCCTCACCTCTCCCTATCTCTCTAACCTCCTCCAACTCTACAACCCTTAATCTCTGCGCTTTTCCAGCTCTGGCCACCTGAGCATCCCTGACTTCCTTCACTCTACCACTGACAGCCATGCCTTCAGCTGCCAAGTTCTGGAATTCCCTCCTTAAACCTCTCCCTTCTTAAAGCCTACCTCTTCAACCAAGCTTCAGGTCATCTGTCCTAATGTCTCCCTCTTAGCTTGTGGTCAATTTTTGTCGGTAACGTTGCTGTGAAGTGCTTCGTGACGTTTTACTCCATTAAAGGCATACATAAAACTTTGTAAAAAGAGCGGGGAGGGGAGGGTAAGGGGTTGGGGGGGTGGGGCGCGACGAGAGAGAGAGAGAGACAGCGACAAAGGTAAAGAGAGATGGACAGGGAGAGAGATATACAGAGACTCGAAGACAGAAGCACAGACGGAAAAAGGCAGAGGGAAAGGCCCTGCAAAGTCCTCCTCACTAACATCTAGGATATGCCAAAATTGGAAGAGCTGTCCCACCATCTCCAAGAAGAGAGAATCTAACCATCTCCAATTGACATTCAACAGCAATACCATAACTGAATATTCAACCATCAATATCCTAGGGGTTACCATTGACCAGAAACTTAACTGGACCAGACATACAAGTACTGCGGCTACAAGAGCAGGTCAGAGGCTGGGAATTCTGAGGAGAGTAACTCACCCCCTGACTCCCCAACACCTGTCCACCATCTACAAGGCACAAATCAGGAGTGTGATGGAATACTCTCCACTTGCCTGGACGGTGCAGCTCCAACAACATTCAAGAAGCTCGACACCATCCAGGGCAAAGCAGCCCACTTGATCGGCACCCCCTTCACCATTCACTCCCTCCACCACCTATACACAGTGACAGCAGTGTGTACCATCTACAAGATGCACTGGAGCAACTTGCCAAGCCTCCTTTGACATCACCTTCCAAATCCGCGACCTCTACCACCTAGGAGGACAAGGGCAGCAGATGCCTGAGCACACCACCACCTGAACATTCCCCTCCAAGTCACACACCATCCTGACTTGGAACTATATCACCGTTCCTTCACTGTCGCTGGATCAAAATCCTGGAACTCCCTTCCTAACAGCACTGTGGGTGTACCTACCTCACATGGACTGCAGTGGTTCATGGCAGCAGTTCACCATCACCTTCTCAAGGGCAATTCGAGATGGGCAACAAATGATGGCCTTGCCAGCAACGCCCACATCCCATGAATGAATAAAAAACATCTGAAATAGAAACAGAAAATGCTGAAAATACTCAGCAGTCTGACAGCAACAGTGGAGACAGAAACAAGAGTTAACGTTTCTGAAACGTTAACTCTGTTTCTCTCTCCACAGATGTTGTCAGACTTGCTGAGTATTTCCAGCATTTTCTGTTTTAATTCCTCGATCACCATCCCTTGTCATGTCCTGTCGGCAAAGCAGATCCAAGAGGTGGCGGCACAGTGGTACACAGTTGGGAGGGAGTGGCCCTGGGAGTTTTCACCGCTGACACCGAATGTCACGAAATCTCATGGCATCAGATCAAACACAGACAAGGATACCGCCTGGTTATCACCTACCGTCCTCCCTCAGCTGATGAATCAGTGTTCCGCCATGTTGAACACCATTTGGAAGAAGCACTGAGGGTAGCAAGAATGTACGCCGGGTGGGAGACTTCAAAATCCACGAGTGGCTCAATAGTATCATCACTGACTGACAGAGCTGGCCAAGTCCTGAAGGACATATCTGCCAGGCTAAGCCTGCAGCAAGTGGTGAGAGAACTAACAAGAGAGAAAAACCTATTTGACATTGTCCTCATGCTCATCAAACTTCCTGTTGTAAACGCTCCTATCTATGACAGTATTGGTAAGAGCAACCACCAAAAATTCTTTGTGGAGACTAAGTCCTGTCTTTACACTGCGGACACCTTCCATTATGCAAAACGGGATAGATTCAGAACAAATCTCGCAGCTCAAAACTAGGCACATATGAAGCACTGTGAGCCTTCGGCAACAGCAGAATTGTATTCAACCATAATCTGTAACCACTGGCCCAGCACATCCCTCACTCTACCATTATCAAGCTGGTCAACCTGGTACCTGGTTCAATGAGGAACGCACCAGCATCTAGTGTACCTAAAAATGAGCTGCCAACGTGGTGAAGCTATAACACAGAAAGCAGCATGCTAAAGACAGAGCTAATTGATCCCACAACCAATAGAGCAGATCAAAGCTCTTGCAGTCCTGCCATATCCAGTCGTGAATGGCAGTGGGCAATTAAACAACAAAAGGGAGGGGGAGCCTCCATGAACAGTCACATCCTTAATGACAGCAGACAGCCTAGCACGTCAGTGAAAAAGACAAAGCTGAAACGTCTGCAATCTCCTCTGAGGTCCCCGCCATCACAGATGCCAGTCTTCAGCAAATTCAATTCACTCCATGTGATATCACAAGATGGCTAAGCACAGTGGATACAGCAAAGGCTGTGGGCCCAGCAGCATCCCATCTGTGGTGCTGGATACTTGTGCTCCAAAACTAGCCGCACCCCTAGCCAAGCTGTTCCAGTACAGCTACAGCACTGGCATCTATCCGACAAAGTAGAAAATTGTTCAGCAATGTCCTATCCACAAAAAGCAGGTCAAATCCAATCTGGCCAATGACTGAAATAAAAAACAGAAAGTGCTGGAAATACTCAGCAGGTCTGGCAGCATGTGAGAGAGAAACAGAGTTAACATTTCAGGTCGATGACCTTTCATCAAAACCTGCTGAACCAGCACTTTATCTTTATTTTGGGTTTCCAGCATCCGCAATATTTTGCTGACCAATTATTGCCTCATTAGTCATCGACAGTGCTATCAAGCGGCACTTACTCACCAATGCTCAGCCTGGGTTCTGTCAGTACCACTCAGCTGATTACTGTTAATTTCGTTAATTGCATTTAATTATGTGCAGGTGGTGGGCATTAACTGGGATTCACTTAAGCCCCTATAAACAGACAGACTGAAACTGTAGTTGTTGGGTTAGGAGCTGCATGCTTATAATGTATAACTCTGTAAATAAATGCTTATAAAAGTATGTAAAGATTGGCTCTTGTTCTATCCTTCATCTGGCTTTCTATAATATAACATGGTAGCAGGGAATGGTTGCTTAAAGGAAGGTGGAAAGCTGACAGAGAAAAAAAGACAAAACTACAATCCTAGTAGTCATTGTGGAAAATGGCAGAAAGCAAGTGTAAATTGTTGGGGATGATTACCATCCAATGATTTTGGAATCTAAACCAAATGACCAGTGGAAGAATGAAGTGGATATGAGAACATGAGTTACATCCCTACTAAAGAGGAAACAAGGTATGATGTTGGCAATGGTGGCTTTCTACCAGAAGTAAAATGAGAAGTAAAGTGTTTTGAGGGCTGGATACCTGTCAGTAAGATAATGAAGGTTTGGTCCTTCTATTAGTGTTCTTTCATGAAATTTACAAGATGATCAGTTAAATGCCTATGAGGCCTGGTCAGAATTTGATAGATTTTGGTCGTTCCTTGGAATATATCATAGACTTTAAACAGATTGTATAAAAGATTGACAAAATTAAATTTGGGGATCCATGGATCAGTATTAGCCTTTAAATTGCTGGATTGTGCTAAGGCGTCTCCTCTTGACAGGCTACTGGTTTCAGGTGGCATTCGGTATTCAGAGAGGGAGACGTCGTTGGATTAAAAACCTGCTGCCTTGAAAAACTTCCTTGGGAACAGTCATTTCCTTCATCCTTAACAGAACAAATGGGGCATTCTGTAGTGACACAAAGAATAGAGGACACAATGAGTGCCAGATTTCAAAATGGTCCAGATGCTGGAGGCAGGTGTCAATATAATGGAAGGCTTAAAGACAGGCAGAATGAGAATGTAAGCACCTTTAGCAGATCTGGCTATTACAGAAAACAGAACTGGAACAGCAATAAAAGGCAAATGAATCCCAGGAATGCCCAAGGAGCAGTTAAGTGTTTGAGGTGTGACTGGAAGTATCATTATGCAGTGAACTGCCCAAAGTAGAGAGACAGGGTCCTCAAAATAACACATGACTGGTCACACGGAGTTTTAACCCTGTGATGAATGTTAATCTCAGACTCTTTTTAACTGTGCAATGCTAGATAGTACTTGCATTTCAACAGCATGTGGAAAAGAATGGTCAAAATATTACCTTGATTCACTATGTCATGAGGATCAACACAAGGTTAAGGAATATGAAAGTCCTAATTGCTTTAGGTTTGGTGACAACATATTGAAGTCACTAGAGCTGTAATTCCATGTAAAATAGCTGAGTAAGCCACTTTATAAGTACTAATGTAGTCTCGAGTGAGATACCTATCTGTTGAGTAAACCTTCTATGACAAAGGCACAAATGAAACTTGACATGGAGCATGATGAGGCAATTATTTTTGTAAAGTCAGTGGATCTGCAATTTACCCAGTCAGGACATTATTATTGTATCCCCTTAACAAAACCTGATGTTTCTCATCAGTGTTCGACAAGTATTAAAAGCACTGGATGATAAAAATCAGAGAAAAACAAATAGTCTTAAAAGTTACATAGACAATTTGCTCACCTGCCTTGTCAAAGGTTAAAAATCTTGGTGAAGGATGCATGTGTGATTGAAGAGGATACAAGGTTAAGTGATTCGTTTTTTTATGTTTTCATGGGATGTGGGCATCGATGGCAAAGCCAGCATTTGTTTACCCATTCCTAATTGCCCTTGACAACTGAGTAGCTTGCTAGGCCATTTAGAGGGCAGTTAAGAGTCAAACACTTTGCTGTGGGTCACATGTAGGCCAGACAAGGAAAGGACAGATTTCCTTCCCTAAAGGACATTAGTGAACCCGATGGGTTTTTATGACAATCGATGATAGCACCATTACTGAGACTATCTTTCAATTACAGACTTTTATTAATTAATTGGTGGGATTTGAACCAGTAGCCTGGGCTTCTAGATTATTAGTTCAGTGACATTACCACTACACCACCATCTCCCCCTAGTGAGTGGTGTGAAATCTGTAAAAAGATATCGAAAAGCGCAGCCACGTCCTATTGTAAGCCTGCCATTGGCGTGTGACCTTAATGAGGTTGTTGTCATAGATCCAATGATATTGGACAAAGACAAATATTTTCATTCTACATTTTGTAGACCTGGCAACCATACTTAGTAAGGACAAAAAGGAGACTATACAGTCATTGAGAAATGGATAGGGACTTGACTGAGGACACCAGCAAAATTTCAGACTGATAATGGAGGAGAATATGCCAATGAGTTTAGAGTCATGTATGAAAACATGAACATCATGGTCATGAATACCATGGCTGAAAGTCTTTAGCAATGGACTCTGTGAAAGCAATCATGTGGTGCTCGATAAGATGCTGCATAAAATTTTAGCCAATCAAACAGACTGAAAATGATCAACTATCCTAGCATAGGCAGTTCATGTAAATAATTCACTCCAGATGGTTAGTGTATCAATTAGTCTATGGGCAAAATCACAAATTACTTTCTGTGCTGTGTGATAGTCCTCCTGCAATAAAAGGTACGACAATTAGTTCCATTTTTTTTCTGTACATCTGAATGCTTTGTATGCAGGGAGACAGGCTTTCATCAAGGTTCAGACCTCAGACAATTCGGAGAGCAACAAGGCATCATTAGCTCAGGGTGAGTTGTGAGGAGGATGCAGAAAGGTTTCAGGGTGATTTGGACAAGTTGAGTGGACAAATGCATGGCAGATGCAGTATAATGTGGATAAATGTGAGGTTATCCACTTTGGTAGCAAAAACAGGAAGGCAGATTATCTGAACGACTAGAAACTGAGAGGGGAATATGCAACGAGACCTGGGTGTTCCCGTACACCAGTCACTGAAGGTAAGTGTGCAGGTGCAACAGGCGGTAAAAAGGGCAAATGATATGTTGGCCTTCATAGCGAGAGGACTCGAGTACAGGAGCAGGGATGTCTTGCTGCAATTATACAGGGCCTTGGTGAGGCCACACCTGGAATAGTGTGTGCAGTTTTGCTCTCCTTGCGGCGCAGTGGTTGGCACCGCAGCCTCACAGCTCCAGCAACCCGGGTTCGATTCTGAGTACTGCCTGTGTGGAGTTTGCAAGTTCTCCGTGTCTACATGGGTTTCCGCCGGGCGCTCTGGTTTCCTCCCACCACTAAAGACTTGTAGGTTGATAGGTAAATTGGCCATTGTAAATTGTCCCTAGTATAGGTAGGTGGTAGGAGAATGGTGGGGATGTGGTAGAGACTATGGGGTTAATGTAGGAATAGTATAAATGGGTGGTTGTTGGTCGGCACAGACTCGGTGGGCCGAAGGGCCTGTTTCAGTGCTGTATCTCTAAAGAAAATAAATAAATTATCTGAGGAAGGATGTTCTTGCTATAGAGGGAGTGCAGCAAAGGTTTACCAGATTGATTCCTGGGATGTCGGGACTGACGTATGAGGAGACTGAGTCGGTTAGGATTATATTCGCTGGAGTTCAGAAGAGTGAGTGGGGGGGGGAAATCTCATAGAAACCTATAAAATTCTAACAGGACTTGACAGGGTAGATGCAGGAAGGATGTTCCCGATGGTGGGGGAGTCCAGAACCGGGGTCATAGTCTAAGCATACAGGGTAAGCCTTTCAGGACTGAGATGAGGAGAAATTTCTTCACCCAGACAGTGGTGAGCCTCTGGAATTCGCTACCACAGAAAGCAGTTGAGGCCAAAACATTGTATGTTTTCAAGGAGTTAGATATAGCTGTTGGGGCGAAAGGGATCATAGGATATGGGGGCAAAGCGGGAACAGGTTACTGAGTTGGATGATCAGCCATGATCTTAATGAATGGCGGAGCAGGCTCGAAAGGCTGAATGGCCTACTCCTGCTCCTATTTTCTATGTCTAAAGACCATCCAAGTCACAATTTAATTCAGGAAATTTTATGTATTAGAGAGGGTCATCGGAATGGAAAGGCCCTGGTAAGATCATGATGGTAAGACAGTACTTATCAAACATGGTAATCAAACTAAGGTTCATTCCTCAGAATCAACTGGAATTCCTTTCAAAATCTCTGACTCTTAAGCAGCTGATGGAAGTAAAGAAGGCACCTTGTACCTCAAATGATCATGTGTTTTGTGATGAAGGTCCTGAGGAACAGAATGCGATAGATCAAAGAACAGTACAGCACAGGAACAGGCCATTCGGCCCTCCAATTCTGCACCGATCTTGATGCCTATCTAAACTAAAACCTTCTGCACTTCCGGGGACCGCATCTCTCTATTCCCATCCTATTCATGTATTTGTCAAGATACGTGTTAAACGGCGCTATCGTTAACTTTGTAAACCTCTATCATGTCGCCCCTCCACCTCCGTCATTCTAGTGAAAACAATCAGAGTTTTTCCAACCTCTCCTCATAGCTAATGCCCTCCAGACCAGGCAACATCCTGGTAAACCTCCTCTGTACCCTCTCCAAAGCCTCCACGTCCTTCTGGTAGTGTGGCGACCAGAATTGCACGCAATATTCTAAGTGTGGCTTAACTAAAGTTCTGTACAGCTGCAACATGACTTGCCAATTTTTATACTTTATGCCCCGACCGATGAAGGCAAGCATGCCGTATGCCTTCTTGACTACCTTATCCACCTGCGTTGCCACTTTCAGTGACCTGTGGACCTCTACGCCCAGATCTCTCTGCCTGTCAATACTCCTAAGGGTTCTGCCATTTACTGTATACCTCCCACCTGAATTAGACCTTCCAACATGCATTACCTCACATTTGTCCGGATTAAACTCCATCTGCCATTTCTCCGCCCAAGTCTCCAACCGATCTATTTCCTGCTGTATCCTCTGACAATCCTCATCACTGTCTTCCGAAGAAGGGTCACTGACCCGAAACGTTAACTCTGCTTCTCTTTCCACAGATGCTGCCAGACCTGCTGAGTGAATCCAGCATTTCTTGTTTTTGTTTCAGATTTCCAGCATCCGCAGTATTTTGCTTTTATATTGGCAAGTTTAAATGTTGGTTGAATGTTCAGGATTATGTGCAAGAAGCGAGGTCCATGGACTGACAGAATGGATGAAAGAGTGGAGTAAGAAAGCACAGTGCAAGTACTGATAGTGGGTGTGGATGTGACTGCTGCATCAAAAAACGATAACGTACTGGAGAAAGACCCCCTAATAGTGAACAAGGGTGATCTTGCAGTAGTTATAGTTTCGACAGACAAAAGTGCAAGTAGAGGCCGTAGCTTGCCTAGATTAGGCAAAGAAATAAAGGTCACAGAACAGTTTCAGAACAGAACTAGACGTGAAAGTCCTCACGATCA
This sequence comes from Heterodontus francisci, assembly GCF_036365525.1. NCBI lineage: Eukaryota > Metazoa > Chordata > Chondrichthyes > Heterodontiformes > Heterodontidae > Heterodontus > Heterodontus francisci. The sequence continues at coordinate 14,846,183 of NC_090395.1, forward strand.
TGACAGTTTGGTGGCTGCTAATAAACTGGAGGATAAACGAATGAGAGGCAAAACAAAGGGAATTAGATGTTGAGTTTACTGAGTTACCAGATGAGGGGAAAACCAGCTTTGTTACAAAGGTGGATTTGTACTTTTAAAAAAAAAAAAAAAAAATCCTTACAAATGGGATTTATAGGCTAAAGCGAGGCTAGTTGCAAGGGGTTTCTAATGAGCGACTGGTGATAGATGTTAGCGTGGACTCTCCCACATTTGGAAATGTAATTGTGAACCATTCTTTTAGCCACATACTGATGGGGGTGTAGATCAATTGACATAAAAGCCACATTTCTGCCAGGTGGCACTTTGCAGAGAGAAGTGTTTCTGAAATTGCCCAAAGGGGCAACAGATGCAGAAGGAAAACTAAACAAATGAATGAGGGTCCCGTTTGTTGAGATCGGTTTTGTTGAAAATAGATTGTTCAACTAAAAGCAGATCCAGCAATCTTCATTATGCATGTTAATTTCTTATGGGGTGATACTGCAATGTGAGAAATGTGTTAAGATTGGAGTAGACTTTAAAATTGGGAGTCAGCCTTGTGGAGCTTTCAAATATATTGTTTTAAATATTAAGTAGGTCTGGAATAACTTTAAATCAACAATCCTATTTAGAAAGCATTACTCCCGTGATAGTTAAGCTAGGTCATCACAGTAAGATGTTATATCAAAAAAGAGACAGAGCAATTGCAAAGTTTGATTAGTCAGTTAAACTAGTTGGACACGAACTAAACCAAATGCTATTTTTAATATGTTGGAATTAAGTACGACAATATAACACCCTAAAGTCGAGATTGTTTTAAGGGCCAACAATACATTGAAAATATTAAATCCACAGAAATATGTACTTAAGTTCCAATCCTTAGGTGGCCCAAAGAATATGCAACTCATTATTTTTAGTGATGCTTCATATGCTAATTTTCCAGGTAGGTATTCCAGTACAACTGCTTTAATGCTTATGGGTGAAAATGGAAAATGTAGTCCCTCAGCTTGGGAAGAAAATAAAAAGGTCTGTTTAAAGTACTTTGGCTGCTGAAACACTGATTCTTATGGAGACACTGGATATGGGATACTATTTGTTAAATATTTTAATTGAGCTTCTATACAATGGGTGTACTGAAGATAGTATACCCATTGAATGTCATGTAGATAATTCCTCATGGGACAATGTACATTCTACAAAAATCATAATTGAGAAAAGATTACAGATTGACCTTGCTGGCTTGTAACAAATGCTGGAAAGGAAAATCTCAATTAAATGAGTGGATGAAAATCATCAACTGTTTATTTTACAAAAAAGTAGCTGCACGAAGAAATTGTTAGTGAGTCCCAGGAGGGGAAGAGTCTAGCAATGTTATACTTTGTACAGAATATGGAGGTTTTTAATTGGTTTTGAAATTTTGGTTGTGCGTATTAACTAATTTTTACATAGAATCTGTTAATTGTATATTGTGTTTCATTATATGCAGGTGGTGGGCATTAACTGGGGATTCACTTGTGCCCCTGGAAATAGGCAACAAACTGTGGTGATTGGGTTAGGAGGTGCATGCTTATAACGTGCAACTCTCCATAAAAGATGATGGCAGATTCTTCACAGGCGAAGATCCTAGGAAAGCTTGTTTTTGTGGGAGTTGGCATCATCATTGGTGACTGAAGAGGGCAATTCTTGATCTGCAGGCTCAAGAAGTTGGGCACAAGAACTCCTGCTTTGGAGGGGCTCTAGTATAAGCAGACTTTTTTCATCAGCCTCGGGTCTGTTTGTTTCGAATGTGTCAGCTTCTTTCCTGGTTGCTGTTTTCCAACTGTCTCTATCGGGGGTCTCCTGCTCCCACACCTGTTGGTCAATGTCAGCCAGAGAGCTGTCTTTTCAGATGGTCTTTGAAGCATTTGTAAGTTGCATCTCGATCTCACTTACTGAAGCATAGTTCACCATAAAGCATTGCTTTTGACATTCTATAATCCTCCATGTGTGACATGACCTGCCCAGCACAATTGGTGTTGTAAGAGATTGCATTTAATGCTGGGCAGATTGGCTCTGTTGGGGACTTCATTGTTTGTGATGTAGTCCTGTCATCTGATCATGATAAATTGAAGACAGCACTGATGGAAGTACTCCAGTAGTCACATTTGTTTTGTGTACAGAACACACGATTCTGATCCATGCAAGAGGGTGATGACGACAACCACTCTGTATACTTGAATTTTTGTAGAGGTGCCTAGTGAATGTTTGTTTTCACCAGACTTGTTTCAAGAGGTGGCCAAAGGAACTGTTGGCCTTGGACAGTCAATTGTCTTTGTCCTTGTTGACAGTGGCATCATTTGAGATAATACTGCATAGATCAGTAAACTGTTCTACTGCATTGAGGTTGCTGCCGTCAATGCTGATCTGCAGTGGACTGTAATTTCCTCGGGGCCATAGTTGGTACAACTCTTCTGTTTTCTTTAGCCTAATAAGACCAAAGGCATTTGCTGCCTCAGAGAAACAGTTTACAATAAGCTGCATTGCCTCCTTAGTGTGTGCCAGAAGCATGCAATTGTCAGTAAACAGAAGCTCTTCTATGGTTTTGGGATGTGCCAGTAGTCATTGCAGGTTGAACAGACTGGCGTCTGATCAGAAGCGGATGTATTTGCCTTCTGTCAAGCCCACCTTTGCCTCTTGAAGGACCATACTGAAGAAAGTAGAGAAAAAGGTCAGCACCAGAGCACACCCTTGCTTAACACCATTGGCCATAGGGAAGCTGGCTGACAGGGCTCCATTCTGCTTGACCTGACCTTTCTGCAGTTGACAGAGAATGATAGAAACATAGAAAAATAGGAGCAGGTGTCGGCCATTCAGCCCTTCGAGCCTGCTCCACCATTCAATCATGGCTGATCATCCAAACTCAGTAACCTGTTCCTGCTTTCTCCCCGTATCCCTTGATCCCTTTAGCCCTAAGAACTATATCTAACTCTTTCTTGAATATATTTAATGAATTGGCCTCAACTGCTTTCTGTGGTAGAGAATTCCACAGGTTCACCACTCTCTGGGTGAAGAAATCCCTCCTCATCTCAGTCCTAAATGGCTTACCCCTTATCCTTAGACTGCAACCCCTGGTCCTGGACTCCCCCGCCATCAGGAACATAACTTCCTGCATCTAGTCTGTCCAGTCCTGTTAGAATTTTATAGGTTTCTATGAGATCCCCTCTCATTCTTCTAAACTCTAGCGAGTACAAGCCTAATCGACCCAATCTCTCTTCATACTTCAGTCCTGCCATCCCAAGAATCAGTCTGGTGAACCTTCGCTGCACTCCCTCCATAGCAAGAATATCCTTCCTCAGATATGGAGATCAAAACTGCACACAATACTCCAGATGTGGTCTCACCAAGGCCTTGTATAACTGCAGCAGGACATCCTTGCTCCTGTACTCTAATCCTCTCGCTATGAAGGCCAACATACCATTTGCCTTCTTAACTGCCTGCTGCACATGCATGCTTACTTTCAGCGACTGGTGCACAAGGACACCCAGGTCTTGCTGCACCTCCCCCTTTCCCAATCTATCACCATTCAGATAATCTGCATTTCTGTTTTTGCTACCAAAGTGGATAGCCTCACATTTATCCACATTATACTGCATCTGCCATGGATTTGCCCACTCACTCAACCTGTCCAAATCACACTGGAGCTTCGCTGCATCTTCCTCACAGCTCACCCTCCCATCCAGCTTTATGTCATCTGCAAACTTGGATATATTACATTTAATTCCCTCATCTATATCATTCATACATACTGTGAATAGCTGGGGTCCTAGCACTGATCCCTGCGGTACTCCACTAGTTACTGCCTGCCACTCGGAAAAAGACCCATTTATTCCTACTCTTTGTTTCCTGTCCGCCAACCAGTTCTCTATCCATGTCAGTACCTTACCCCCAATTCCATGTGCTTTAATTTTGCACGCTATTCTCTTGTGGGACCTTATCGAAAGCCTTCTGAAAGTCCAAATACACCACACCCACTATTCTACTAGTTACATCCTCAAAAAATTCCAGTTCTGATGAAGGGTCACTGACCTGGAACATTAACTCTGCTTCTCTCTCCACAGATGCTGCCAGATCTGCTGAGTATTTCCAGCATTTCTTGTTTTTATTTAAACACACAATCTGGCCAAGATTTGGCCTGCAATGGAGAGCAAGATGATGCCTCTGTAGTTTGAATGAACAAACTTCTCTCCCTTGTTTTTGTAGAGGGAAACAATCACTGCATCTCGAAGGTCCTGAGGCACTGATCCTTTCTCCCAGTATGCTGTAAAACAGATCAGTTAGCTTATCAAGGATCACATCTCCTCCCTGTTTATAGACCTCGGCTGCAATCCCATCCGTTCCGGGGGCTTTGTGTGATTTTAATTAGGCTATAGTGGTTTTGATCTCTTGATGGGTTGGTGATTTATCTGTAAATAAATGCTTATAGGTTTGTATACAGATGGTTCCCATTCATCTTTCACCAACTTGCTTTCTGGAATACAACAATTATAGCCGTGGTCCAAACATGGACAAAAGAGTTGAATTTCAGAGGGGAAATGAGTGACTGCCCTTGACGTCAAAGTAGCATCTAACAGTATGGCATCAAGGAGCCCAAGTAAGATTGGAGTGAATGGAATGAGGGGAACAACTCTGGCTGAAGTCATACCTAACATAAAAGATGGTTTTGATTGTTGGACGCCAATCATCTCCACACGCCTGCCTCGCTGCAGGAGTTCCTTAACGCAGTACTGTCGGCCCAACCATTGTCAGCTGCTTCAGCAATGGCCCTCCTGTCATCATAAAGTCAGAAGTGGGGATGTTTGCTGATGATTGCAGTGTTCAGTACCACTCACAGCTCCTCCAATACTGAAGAGGTCATGCCCACATGCAGCAACTCCTGGACAACATTCAGTCTTGGATTGATAAGTGGCAAGTAATTCGTGTCACACAAGTACAAGGTATTGACCATCTCCAAGAGAGTCTAACCAACTCCACTTGATTTTCAACAGAAATACCATGGCTGAATCCCCCATCAATACCCTGGGGGTTACCATTGACCAGAAACTTAACTGGACCAGCCACATACATTCTGCAGCTACAAGAGCAAGAGGCTTTCCCAATTTTAATCACTTCACCACTGCAGTATCGTCAGCTGCCTCGGCCCTAAGCTCCAGAATTTCCTCCCCTTTTCTGTCTGGCTCGCTTCCTTCCTTACCTCCTTTAAGACGCACCTTTAAAACCTACCACTTTGACCAAGCTTTTGTTCATCCGGTCTAATACCTCTTTACGTGGCTCAGTATCATATTTTGTTAAATGGCGCTCCTGTAAAGCGCCTGGGGATGTTTTATTAAGTTCAGGCGTTATAAAAATGCAAGTTTTTGTAGTATTCTGCAAGGAAAGCCTCACTATCTGACTCACCAAAGCCTTTCCACCCTTTACAAGGTGGGGAGGTGGTAGCGTAGTGGTAATGTCACTGGACTAGCAATCCAGAGCCCAGGCTAATGCACTATGGACATGGGTTCGAATCCCACCACAGCAGATGGTGAAAATTAAATTCAATTAATAAATCTGGAATGTAAAAATAAAGCTAGTCTATTGGTGATCACGAAACCATTGTTGATTGTTGCAAAAACCCAACTGGTTCATTAACGTCCTTTAGGGAAGGAAATCTGTCCTTACCTAGTCTGGCCTAAATATGACTCCAGACCCACAGCAATGTGGTTGACTCTTAATGCCCTCTGAAATGGCCTAGCAAGCCACTCAGTTCAAGAGCAATTAGGGATAGGCAACAAGTGCTGGCCTACTCAGCGACAGCCACATCCCAAAAACGAATACATTTTTTTAAAATCAGGAGCGTGATAGAATACTCTCCAACTGCCTGGATGAGTGTAGCTTCAGCAATGCTTAAGCTGGAAACTATCCAAGACAAAGCAGCTGGCCTGACTGACACCCACCCACCACCTTAAACATTCACTACCCCCCACCACCGGCGCAGCTGCATATAGCGTCTACAAGATGCACTGCAGCAACTCACCACGATTTCTTCGACAGCACCTTCCAAACCCACAACCTCTATACCTGGAAGGGCAAGGGCATTATGGGCATAAGAACACTATCACCTGCATGTTCCCTCCCGCCAAGTCACACACCATCCTGACTCGGAATTATATCATCATGCATTCATTGTCGCTGGGTCAAAATCCTGGAACTGCCTTCCCGGACAGCAGTGTGGGCATACCTACACCACATGGTTCAAGGTGGTGTCTCATCACCACCTTCTCAAGGGCAATTAAGGATGGGCAATAAATGCCAGCCTAGCCGGCGATGCCCAGATCGCATGATGCTGGGTACAGGTCTGTTAGTGTACAACACAGGAATACAGACTGGTGGGTCACCAGACCTCTATTAGCTCACAGGGTAAGGGGTCACTGACTTATGAGATTCCTGTTAGTTTCCAATTCAACTGTCACAATTCATTAATCATTCACACATGTTTGAATTCCAAGCCAGTACATAGTTACATAATTAAATAGTATTACATAGGCCTAGGACAATTTTTATAGTCGACATAAGCCTCCTCTCCCACCCTTCATCAAACCCCATCAATATAGCTTTCCATTCCCCTTTCTCTTTCATGTGCTTATCTAGTTTCCCCTTAAATGCATCTATGCTATTCACCTCAACCAATCCCTGTGGCAGCAAGTTCCACATTCTCACCACTTTGAGTAAAGAAGCTTCTCCTGAATTCCCTATTGGATTTTAGTGATTTTATATTATGGCTCCCAGTCCTGATTTGAGTGCAAATCAATTCATTTATAAGAAACATCACCAAACCTATCCTCTCAAGACCATGAGGTTTGTCCCATCATGCCATTGCAGTTCCTGTGTTCTGTGTAACTGTATCTCTCAGCACCTGAGTGAATTCAGGACCCTTCGTCAAACAGCTTGACAGTGGGGAGAGAAAGACTCTGCACCAGGATGCTGGCAGAAAAATGGAGCCTCCTCTTCTTCAGTGGGGTCTACACCATCAGCACCTTCAGCCAGTCAAAGGCAGCAACGGGCAGAGTGCAAAGCAGACTTTGAAAACTACCCCAAGGAGAAGGGGCATGAAGGTAAATTATCTGAATGTCGCTTCCCTTAGGAGCAGAGGAAAACATAGAAACATAGAAAATAGGAGCAGGAGTAGACCATTCGGCCCTTCGAGCCTGCTCCGCCATTCATTATGATCATGGCTGATCGTCCAACTCAGTAACCTGTTCCTGCTTTCCTCCCATATCCTTTGATCCCTTTAAAGCCCAAGAGCTATATCTAACTCCTCCTTCAAACATACAATTTTTTGGCCTCAACTGCTTTCTGTGGTAGCGAATTCGACAGGTTCACCACTCTCTAGGTGAAGAAATTTCACATCTCAGTCCTGAATGGCTTACCCTGTATGTTTAGACTATGACCCTGGTTCTAGACTCCCCCACCAGCGGGAACATCCTTCCTGCATCTACCCTGTCAAGTCCTGTTAGAATTTTATAGGTTTCTATGAGATCTTCTGAATTCCAGCGAATATAATCCTAACCGACTCAATCTCTCCTCATACGTCAGTCCCACCATCCCAGGAATCAGTCTGGTAAACCTTCGCTGCATTCCCTCTATAGCAAGACATCCTTCCTCAGATAAGGAGACCAACACTGCACACAATATTCCAGGTGTGGCCTCACCAAGGTCCTGTATAATTGCAGCAAGACATCCCTGATCCTGTACTCGAATCCTCTTGCTATGAAGGCCAACATACCATTTGCCTTTTTTACCGTCTGTTGCACCTTCAGCGACTGGTGTACGAGAACACCCAGGTCTCGCTGCATATTCCCCTCTGTTTATAGCCGTTCAGATAATACTAAATGCTACCAAAGTGGATAACCTTACATTTATCCACATTATACTGCATCTGCCATGCATTTTCCCACTCACTCAACTTGTCTAAATCACCCTGAAGCCTCTCTGCATCCTCCTCACAACTCACCCTCCCACCCAGTTTTGTGTCATCTGCAAATTTGGAGATATTACATTTAGTTCCCTCATCTAAATCATTAATATATATTGTGAATAGCTAGGGTCCTAGCACCAATCCCTGCGGTACCCCACTAGTCACTGCCTGCCATTCGGAAAAAGACCCGTTTATCCCTACTCTTTGTTTCCTGTCTGCCAACCAATTTTCTATCCATCGCAATACACTACCCTCAATCCCATGCGCTTTAGTTTTACATGCTAATCTCTTATGTGGGACTTTGTTGAAAGCCTTCTGAAAGTGCAAATAAACCACATCCACTGGCTCCCCCTCATCAACTCTACTAGTTACATCCTCGAAGAATTCTAATAGATTTGTCAAGCATGATTTCCCTTTTGTAAATCCATGCTGACTCTATCCGATTCTACTACTGTTCTCCAAGTGCTCTGCTATAAAATCTTGGATAATGGACTCTAGAATTTTCCCTAATATCAACGTCAGGCTGACTGCTCTATAAATCCCTACTTTCTCTCTACCTCCCTTTTTAAATAGTGGGGTTACATTAGCTACCCACCAATCTGTAGGAACTGTGCCAGAATCTTGGAAGATGACCACCAATACATCCACTATTTCTAAGCCCCCCTCAACTTCAATAACTGTGACCCAAATCTACTCGCTCCAATCTCATTCAATCCCCAATCACACCCACCCCTGCCTGCTTCCTCTCACCCACTCCAGGCTTATCCATCCCTCCACCCCAGCTCCTCCAAGACCCTTCTCCTCTCAATCCCGCTACATTTAACTCTTCCCCCACCCCATTCTCCTGACCCACCCATACTCAACCACCTCAACCCATCCCCCCGCACCCACTAGTTCCACTCTTACCAGCACCCCTCCCTCCTTTCACTCCTCCTCTTCCCCCTACACGTCACCTTCTTCCTCTAGCCCATGCTCCTCTCTCCACTCCTCCATCCTCCTCCCTTTCCTCTTCTTACACTCCATTCCTGCCACTCCCCCTACACATTCCTCCTCCCCTGCTCTCTCCCCCGACATCCTATTCTCCCTCCACTCCTCTTCTCCACTCACCCTCCGTCACCTCCAGCACTTTGATCTGTTCCTCCCCGGCAGCTCGCACCTCCTGCACGGGGGAGAGAATGGAACCGAGAGCCTCGAAGAGCGCTTCCCTCAGCCCCTGCTGCACGGCCCCGACACCGAGATGAGCCGCTCCGCCCCGCGCTCCAGCTCCCGCCGCCGCCATTTTCCCGCGGACACACACAAACCGGAAACAGAGTGCGCATGCACCGAATAACCACGCCCCCTCAGTGATCGCGCGTCAGAGGTCAGGTCGGAGGTCAGCCGAGATTTGGCAGCCGGTTGATCAATTCACATTTGTTCCATCGCTGGGGGACAAAGTTCCACATGATGACCCGGACACCTGTGTTAGAGCACAGCCAGAGAATCAGCAGAGAAGCCGCCATAGTCTCAGGGCCCAGAGACCTTCCTCTCAAAAATAAACACAGGATTACACAATTAATTTACAATCTGTATTAATAAAGGATCGGGGGCCTCGGCCATTTACAATCTGTATTAATAAAGGATCGGGGCCTCGGCCATTTACAATCTGTATTAATAAAGGATCGGGGCCTCGGCCATTTACAATCTGTATTAATAAAGGATCGGGGGCCTCGGCCATTTACAATCTGTATTAATAAAGGATCGGGGGCCTCGGCCATTTACAATCTGTATTAATAAAGGATCGGGGGCCTCGGCCATTTACAATCTGTATTAATAAAGGATCGGGGCCTCGGCCATTTACAATCTGTATTAATAAAGGATCGGGGGCCTCGGCCATTTACAATCTGTATTAATAAAGGATCGGGGGCCTCGGCCATTTACAATCTGTATTAATAAAGGATCGGGGGCCTCGGCCATTTACAATCTGTATTAATAAATGACAGGGGCCTCGGCCATTTACAATCTGTATTAATAAAGGATCGGGGCCTCGGCCATTTACAATCTGTATTAATAAATGACAGGGGCCTCGGCCATTTACAATCTGTATTAATAAAGGATCGGGGCCTCGGCCATTTACAATCTGTATTAATAAAGGATCGGGGGCCTCGGCCATTTACAATCTGTATTAATAAAGGATCGGGGCCTCGGCCATTTACAATCTGTATTAATAAAGGATCGGGGGCCTCGGCCATTTACAATCTGTATTAATAAATGACAGGGGCCTCGGCCATTTACAATCTATTAATAAAGGATCGGGGGCCTCGGTCATTTACAATCTGTATTAATAAATGACAGGGGCCTCGGCCATTTACAATCTGTATTAATAAAGGATCGGGGGCCTCGGCCATTTACAATCTGTATTAATAAAGGATCGGGGACCTCGGCCATTTACAACCTGTATTAATAAAGGATCGGGAGGCCTCGGCCATTTACAATCTGTATTAATAAAGGATCGGGGCCTCGGTCATTTACAATCTGTATTAATAAAGGATCGGGGGCCTCGGCCATTTACAATCTGTATTAATAAAGGATCGGGGGCCTCGGCCATTTACAATCTGTATTAATAAAGGATCGGGGGCCTCGGCCATTTACAACCTGTATTAATAAAGGATCGGGAGGCCTCGGCCATTTACAATCTGTATTAATAAAGGATCGGGGGCCTCGGCCATTTACAATCTATTAATAAATGACAGGGGCCTCGGCCATTTACAATCTATTAAAGGATCGGGGGCCTCGGCCATTTACAATCTGTATTAATAAAGGATCGGGGCCTCGGCCATTTACAATCTGTATTAATAAAGGATCGGGGGCCTCGGCCATTTACAATCTGTATTAATAAAGGATCGGGGCCTCGGCCATTTACAATCTGTATTAATAAAGGATCGGGGGCCTCGGCCATTTACAATCTGTATTAATAAAGGATCGGGGGCCTCGGCCATTTACAATCTGTATTAATAAAGGATCGGGGGCCTCGGCCATTTACAACCTGTATTAATAAAGGATCGGGAGGCCTTGGCCATTTACAATCTGTATTAATAAAGGATCGGGGCCTCGGTCATTTACAATCTGTATTAATAAATGACAGGGGCCTCGGCCATTTACAATCTATTAATAAATGACAGGGGCCTCGGCCATTTACAATCTATTAATAAAGGATCGGGGGCCTCGGCCATTTACAATCTGTATGAATAAAGGATCGGGGCCTCGGCCATTTACAATCTGTATTAATAAAGGATCGGGGGCCTCGGCCATTTACAATCTGTATTAATAAAGGATCGGGGGCCTCGGCCATTTACAATCTGTATTAATAAAGGATCGGGGGCCTCGGCCATTTACAATCTGTATTAATAAAGGATCGGGGGCCTCGGCCATTTACAATCTGTATTAATAAAGGATCGGGGCCTCGGCCATTTACAATCTGTATTAATAAAGGATCGGGGGCCTCGGCCATTTAAAATCTGTATTAATAAAGGATCGGGGGCCTCGGCCATTTACAATCTGTATTAATAAAGGATCGGGAGGCCTCGGCCATTTACAATCTGTATTAATAAAGGATCGGGGGCCTCGGCCATTTACAATCTGTATTAATAAAGGATCGGGAGGCCTCGGCCATTTACAATCTGTATTAATAAAGGATCGGGGGCCTCGGCCATTTACAATCTGTATTAATAAAGGATCGGGAGGCCTCGGCCATTTACAATCTGTATTAATAAAGGATCGGGAGGCCTCGGCCATTTACAATCTGTATTAATAAAGGATCGGGGCCTCGGCCATTTACAATCTGTATTAATAAAGGATCGGGGACCTCGGCCATTTACAATCTGTATTAATAAAGGATCGGGGGCCTCGGCCATTTACAATCTGTATTAATAAAGGATCGGGGGCCTCGGCCATTTACAATCTGTATTAATAAAGGATCGGGGCCCTCGGCCATTTACAATCTGTATTAATAAAGGATCGGGGCCTCGGCCATTTACAATCTATTAATAAAGGATCGGGGCCTCGGCCATTTACAATCTATTAATAAAGGATCGGGGGCCTCGGCCATTTTCAATCTGTATTAATAAAGGATCGGGGCCTCGGCCATTTACAATTTGTATTAATAAAGGATCGGGGGCCTCGGCCATTTACAATCTGTATTAATAAAGGATCGGGGGCCTCGGCCATTTACAATCTGTATTAATAAAGGATCGGGGGCCTCGGCCATTTACAATCTGTATTAATAAAGGATCGGGGGCCTCGGCCATTCACAATCTATTAATAAAGGATCGGGGGCCTCGGCCATTTACAATCAGTATTAATAAAGGATCGGGGCCTCGGCCATTAACAATCTGTATTAATAAAGGATCGGGGGCCTCGGCCATTTACAATCTGTATTAATAAAGGATCGGGGGCCTCGGCCATTTACAATCTGTATTAATAAAGGATCGGGGGCCTCGGCCATTTACAATCTATTAATAAAGGATCGGGGGCCTCGGCCATTTACAATCTGTATTAATAAAGGATCGGGGCCTCGGCCATTAACAATCTGTATTAATAAAGGATCGGGGGCCTCGGCCATTTACAATCTGTATTAATAAAAGATCGGGGGCCTCGGCCATTTACAATCTGTATTAATAAAGGATCGGGGGCCTCGGCCATTTAAAATCTGTATTAATAAAGGATCGGGGCCTCGGCCATTTACAATCTGTATTAATAAAGGATCGGGGCCTCGGCCATTTAAAATCTGTATTAATAAAGGATCGGGGGCCTCGGCCATTTACAATCTGTATTAATAAAGGATCGGGGGCCTCGGCCATTTACAATCTGTATTAATAAAGGATCGGGGGCCTCGGCCATTTACAATCTGTATTAATAAAGGATCGGGGCCTCGGCCATTTAAAATCTGTATTAATAAAGGATCGGGGCCTCGGCCATTTAAAATCTGTATTAATAAAGGATCGGGGGCCTCGGCCATTTACAATCTGTATTAATAAAGGATCGGGGCCTCGGACACTTACAATCTGTATTAATAAAGGATCGGGGGCCTCGGACACTTACAATCTGTATTAATAAAGGATCGGGGGCCTCGGCCATTTACAATCTGTATTAATAAAGGATCGGGGGCCTCGGCCATTTAAAATCTGTATTAATAAAGGATCGGGGGCCTCGGCCATTTACAATCTGTATTAATAAAGGATCGGGGGCCTCGGCCATTTACAATCTGTATTAATAAAGGATCGGGGGCCTCGGCCATTTACAATCTGTATTAATAAAGGATCGGGGCCTCGGCCATTTACAATCTGTATTAATAAAGGATCGGGGGCCTCGGCCATTTACAATCTGTATTAATAAAGGATCGGGGGCCTCGGCCATTTACAATCTGTATTAATAAAGGATCGGGGCCTCGGCCATTTACAATCTGTATTAATAAAGGATCGGGGGCCTCGGCCATTTACAATCTGTATTAATAAAGGATCGGGGCCTCGGCCATTTACAATCTGTATTAATAAAGGATCGGGGGCCTCGGCCATTTACAATCTTTATTAATAAAGGATCGGGGGCCTCGGCCATTTACAATCTGTATTAATAAAGGATCGGAGGCCTCGGCCATTTACAATCTGTATTAATAAAAGATCGGGGGCCTCGGACACTTACAATCTGTATTAATAAAGGATCGGGGGCCTCGGCCATTTACAATCTGTATTAATAAAGGATCGGGGGCCTCGGCCATTTAAAATCTGTATTAATAAAGGATCGGGGCCTCGGCCATTTACAATCTGTATTAATAAAGGATCGGGGGCCTCGGCCATTTAAAATCTGTATTAATAAAGGATCGGGGGCCTCGGCCATTTACAATCTGTATTAATAAAGGATCGGGGCCTCGGCCATTTAAAATCTGTATTAATAAAGGATCGGGGGCCTCGGCCATTTACAATCTGTATTAATAAAGGATCGGGGCCTCGGACACTTACAATCTGTATTAATAAAGGATCGGGGGCCTCGGCCATTTACAATCTGTATTAATAAAGGATCGGGGGCTTCGGACACTTACAATCTGTATTAATAAAGGATCGGGGCCTCGGCCATTTACAATCTGTATTAATAAAGGATCGGGGGCCTCGGACATTTACAATCTGTATTAATAAAGGATCGGGGGCCTCGGCCATTTACAATCTGTATTAATAAAGGATCGGGGGCCTCGGCCATTTACAATCTGTATTAATAAAGGATCGGGGGCCTCGGCCATTTACAATCTGCATTAATAAAGGATCGGGGCCTCGGTCATTTACAATCTGTATTAATAAATGACAGGGGCCTCGGCCATTTACAATCTATTAATAAAGGATCGGGAGGCCTCGGCCATTTACAATCTGTATTAATAAAGGATCGGGGCCTCGGCCATTTACAATCTGTATTAATAAAGGATCGGGGGCCTCGGCCATTTACAATCTGTATTAATAAAGGATCGGGGGCCTCGGACATTTACAATCTGTATTAATAAAGGATCGGGGCCTCGGCCATTTACAATCTGTATTAATAAAGGATCGGGGGCCTCGGACACTTACAATCTGTATTAATAAAGGATCGGGGCCTCGGCCATTTACAATCTGTATTAATAAAGGATCGGGGGCCTCGGACATTTACAATCTGTATTAATAAAGGATCGGGGGCCTCGGCCATTTACAATCTGTATTAATAAAGGATCGGGGGCCTCGGCCATTTACAACCTGTATTAATAAAGGATCGGGAGGCCTCGGCCATTTACAATCTGTATTAATAAAGGATCGGGGCCTCGGTCATTTACAATCTGTATTAATAAAGGATCGGGGGCCTCGGCCATTTACAATCTGTATTAATAAAGGATCGGGGGCCTCGGCCATTTACAATCTGTATTAATAAAGGATCGGGGGCCTCGGCCATTTACAATCTGTATTAATAAAGGATCGGGGGCCTCGGCCATTTACAACCTGTATTAATAAAGGATCGGGAGGCCTCGGCCATTTACAATCTGTATTAATAAAGGATCGGGGCCTCGGTCATTTACAATCTGTATTAATAAATGACAGGGGCCTCGGCCATTTACAATCTATTAATAAATGACAGGGGCCTCGGCCATTTACAATCTATTAATAAAGGATCGGGAGGCCTCGGCCATTTACAATCTGTATTAATAAAGGATCGGGGCCTCGGCCATTTACAATCTGTATTAATAAAGGATTGGGGGCCTCGGCCATTTACAATCTGTATTAATAAAGGATCGGGGCCTCGGCCATTTACAATCTGTATTAATAAAGGATCGGGGGCCTCGGCCATTTACAATCTGTATTAATAAAGGATCGGGGGCCTCGGCCATTTACAATCTGTATTAATAAAGGATCGGGGGCCTCGGCCATTTACAATCTGTATTAATAAAGGATCGGGGCCTCGGCCATTTACATTCTGTATTAATAAAGGATCGGGGGCCTCGGCCATTTACAATCTGTATTAATAAAGGATCGGGGGCCTCGGCCATTTACAATCTGTATTAATAAAGGATCGGGAGGCCTCGGCCATTTACAATCTGTATTAATAAAGGATCGGGAGGCCTCGGCCATTTACAATCTGTATTAATAAAGGATCGGGGGCCTCGGCCATTTACAATCTGTATTAATAAAGGATCGGGAGGCCTCGGCCATTTACAATCTGTATTAATAAAGGATCGGGAGGCCTCAGCCATTTACAATCTGTATTAATAAAGGATCGGGGCCTCGGCCATTTACAATCTGTATTAATAAAGGATCGGGGGCCTCGGCCATTTACAATCTGTATTAATAAAGGATCGGGAGGCCTCGGCCATTTACAATCTGTATTAATAAAGGATCGGGGCCTCGGCCATTTACAATCTGTATTAATAAAGGATCGGGGCCTCGGCCATTTACAATCTGTATTAATAAAGGATCGGGGGCCTCGGCCATTTACAATCTGTATTAATAAAGGATCGGGAGGCCTCGGCCATTTACAATCTGTATTAATAAAGGATCGGGGGCCTCGGCCATTTACAATCTATTAATAAAGGATCGGGGGCCTCGGCCATTTACAATCTGTATTAATAAAGGATCGGGGCCTCGGCCATTAACAATCTGTATTAATAAAGGATCGGGGGCCTCGGCCATTTACAATCTCATTTAATAAAAGATCGGGGGCCTCGGCCATTTACAATCTGTATTAATAAAGGATCGGGGGCCTCGGCCATTTAAAATCTGTATTAATAAAGGATCGGGGCCTCGGCCATTTACAATCTGTATTAATAAAGGATCGGGGCCTCGGCCATTTAAAATCTGTATTAATAAAGGATCGGGGGCCTCGGCCATTTACAATCTGTATTAATAAAGGATCGGGGGCCTCGGCCATTTACAATCTGTATTAATAAAGGATCGGGGGCCTCGGCCATTTACAATCTGTATTAATAAAGGATCGGGGGCCTCGGCCATTTACAATCTGTATTAATAAAGGATCGGGGCCTCGGCCATTTAAAATCTGTATTAATAAAGGATCGGGGCCTCGGCCATTTAAAATCTGTATTAATAAAGGATCGGGGGCCTCGGCCATTTACAATCTGTATTAATAAAGGATCGGGGCCTCGGACACTTACAATCTGTATTAATAAAGGATCGGGGGCCTCGGACACTTACAATCTGTATTAATAAAGGATCGGGGGCCTCGGCCATTTACAATCTGTATTAATAAAGGATCGGGGGCCTCGGCCATTTAAAATCTGTATTAATAAAGGATCGGGGGCCTCGGCCATTTACAATCTGTATTAATAAAGGATCGGGGGCCTCGGCCATTTACAATCTGTATTAATAAAGGATCGGGGGCCTCGGCCATTTACAATCTGTATTAATAAAGGATCGGGGCCTCGGACATTTACAATCTGTATTAATAAAGGATCGGGGGCCTCGGCCATTTACAATCTGTATTAATAAAGGATCGGGGGCCTCGGCCATTTACAATCTGTATTAATAAAGGATCGGGGCCTCGGCCATTTACAATCTGTATTAATAAAGGATCGGGGGCCTCGGCCATTTACAATCTGTATTAATAAAGGATCGGGGCCTCGGCCATTTACAATCTGTATTAATAAAGGATCGGGGGCCTCGGCCATTTACAATCTTTATTAATAAAGGATCGGGGGCCTCGGCCATTTACAATCTGTATTAATAAAGGATCGGAGGCCTCGGCCATTTACAATCTGTATTAATAAAAGATCGGGGGCCTCGGACACTTACAATCTGTATTAATAAAGGATCGGGGGCCTCGGCCATTTACAATCTGTATTAATAAAGGATCGGGGGCCTCGGCCATTTAAAATCTGTATTAATAAAGGATCGGGGCCTCGGCCATTTACAATCTGTACTAATAAAGGATCGGGGGCCTCGGCCATTTACAATCTGTATTAATAAAGGATCGGGGGCCTCGGCCATTTAAAATCTGTATTAATAAAGGATCGGGGGCCTCGGCCATTTACAATCTGTATTAATAAAGGATCGGGGCCTCGGCCATTTAAAATCTGTATTAATAAAGGATCGGGGGCCTCGGCCATTTACAATCTGTATTAATAAAGGATCGGGGCCTCGGACACTTACAATCTGTATTAATAAAGGATCGGGGGCCTCGGCCATTTACAATCTGTATTAATAAAGGATCGGGGGCTTCGGACACTTACAATCTGTATTAATAAAGGATCGGGGCCTCGGCCATTTACAATCTGTATTAATAAAGGATCGGGGGCCTCGGACATTTACAATCTGTATTAATAAAGGATCGGGGGCCTCGGCCATTTACAATCTGTATTAATAAAGGATCGGGGGCCTCGGCCATTTACAATCTGTATTAATAAAGGATCGGGGGCCTCGGCCATTTACAATCTGCATTAATAAAGGATCGGGAGGCCTCGGCCATTTACAATCTGTATTAATAAATGACAGGGGCCTCGGCCATTTACAATCTATTAATAAAGGATCGGGAGGCCTCGGCCATTTACAATCTGTATTAATAAAGGATCGGGGCCTCGGCCATTTACAATCTGTATTAATAAAGGATCGGGGGCCTCGGCCATTTACAATCTGTATTAATAAAGGATCGGGGGCCTCGGACATTTACAATCTGTATTAATAAAGGATCGGGGCCTCGGCCATTTACAATCTGTATTAATAAAGGATCGGGAGGCCTCGGACACTTACAATCTGTATTAATAAAGGATCGGGGGCCTCGGCCATTTACAATCTGTATTAATAAAGGATCGGGAGGCCTCGGCCATTTACAATCTGTATTAATAAAGGATCGGGGGCCTCGGCCATTTACAATCTGTATTAATAAAGGATCGGGAGGCCTCGGCCATTTACAATCTGTATTAATAAAGGATCGGGGGCCTCGGCCATTTACAATCTGTATTAATAAAGGATCGGGAGGCCTCGGCCATTTACAATCTGTATTAATAAAGGATCGGGAGGCCTCAGCCATTTACAATCTGTATTAATAAAGGATCGGGGCCTCGGCCATTTACAATCTGTATTAATAAAGGATCGGGGGCCTCGGCCATTTACAATCTGTATTAATAAAGGATCGGGAGGCCTCGGCCATTTACAATCTGTATTAATAAAGGATCGGGGCCTCGGCCATTTACAATCTGTATTAATAAAGGATCGGGGGCCTCGGCCATTTACAATCTGTATTAATAAAGGATCGGGGACCTCGGCCATTTACAATCTGTATTAATAAAGGATCGGGGGCCTCGGCCATTTACAATCTGTATTAATAAAGGATCGGGAGGCCTCGGCCATTTACAATCTGTATTAATAAAGGATCGGGGCCTCGGCCATTTACAATCTGTATTAATAAAGGATCGGGGCCTCGGCCATTTACAATCTGTATTAATAAAGGATCGGGGCCTCGGCCATTTAAAATCTGTATTAATAAAGGATCGGGGGCCTCGGCCATTTACAATCTGTATTAATAAAGGATCGGGGCCTCGGACACTTACAATCTGTATTAATAAAGGATCGGGGGCCTCGGCCATTTACAATCTGTATTAATAAAGGATTGGGGGCTTCGGACACTTACAATCTGTATTAATAAAGGATCGGGGCCTCGGCCATTTACAATCTGTATTAATAAAGGATCGGGGGCCTCGGACATTTACAATCTGTATTAATAAAGGATCGGGGGCCTCGGCCATTTACAATCTGTATTAATAAAGGATCGGGGGCCTCGGCCATTTACAATCTGTATTAATAAAGGATCGGGGGCCTCGGCCATTTACAATCTGCATTAATAAAGGATCGGGGCCTCGGTCATTTACAATCTGTATTAATAAATGACAGGGGCCTCGGCCATTTACAATCTATTAATAAAGGATCGGGAGGCCTCGGCCATTTACAATCTGTATTAATAAAGGATCGGGGCCTCGGCCATTTACAATCTGTATTAATAAAGGATCGGGGCCTCGGACATTTACAATCTGTATTAATAAAGGATCGGGGGCCTCGGCCATTTACAATCTGTATTAATAAAGGATCGGGGGCCTCGGCCATTTACAATCTGTATTAATAAAGGATCGGGGCCTCGGCCATTTAAAATCTGTATTAATAAAGGATCGGGGCCTCGGCCATTTAAAATCTGTATTAATAAAGGATCGGGGGCCTCGGCCATTTACAATCTGTATTAATAAAGGATCGGGGCCTCGGACACTTACAATCTGTATTAATAAAGGATCGGGGGCCTCGGACACTTACAATCTGTATTAATAAAGGATCGGGGGCCTCGGCCATTTACAATCTGTATTAATAAAGGATCGGGGGCCTCGGCCATTTAAAATCTGTATTAATAAAGGATCGGGGGCCTCGGCCATTTACAATCTGTATTAATAAAGGATCGGGGGCCTCGGCCATTTACAATCTGTATTAATAAAGGATCGGGGGCCTCGGCCATTTACAATCTGTATTAATAAAGGATCGGGGCCTCGGACATTTACAATCTGTATTAATAAAGGATCGGGGGCCTCGGCCATTTACAATCTGTATTAATAAAGGATCGGGGGCCTCGGCCATTTACAATCTGTATTAATAAAGGATCGGGGCCTCGGCCATTTACAATCTGTATTAATAAAGGATCGGGGGCCTCGGCCATTTACAATCTGTATTAATAAAGGATCGGGGCCTCGGCCATTTACAATCTGTATTAATAAAGGATCGGGGGCCTCGGCCATTTACAATCTTTATTAATAAAGGATCGGGGGCCTCGGCCATTTACAATCTGTATTAATAAAGGATCGGAGGCCTCGGCCATTTACAATCTGTATTAATAAAAGATCGGGGGCCTCGGACACTTACAATCTGTATTAATAAAGGATCGGGGGCCTCGGCCATTTACAATCTGTATTAATAAAGGATCGGGGTCCTCGGCCATTTAAAATCTGTATTAATAAAGGATCGGGGCCTCGGCCATTTACAATCTGTACTAATAAAGGATCGGGGGCCTCGGCCATTTACAATCTGTATTAATAAAGGATCGGGGGCCTCGGCCATTTAAAATCTGTATTAATAAAGGATCGGGGGCCTCGGCCATTTACAATCTGTATTAATAAAGGATCGGGGCCTCGGACACTTACAATCTGTATTAATAAAGGATCGGGGGCCTCGGCCATTTACAATCTGTATTAATAAAGGATCGGGGGCTTCGGACACTTACAATCTGTATTAATAAAGGATCGGGGCCTCGGCCATTTACAATCTGTATTAATAAAGGATCGGGGGCCTCGGACATTTACAATCTGTATTAATAAAGGATCGGGGGCCTCGGCCATTTACAATCTGTATTAATAAAGGATCGGGGGCCTCGGCCATTTACAATCTGTATTAATAAAGGATCGGGGGCCTCGGCCATTTACAATCTGCATTAATAAAGGATCGGGAGGCCTCGGCCATTTACAATCTGTATTAATAAATGACAGGGGCCTCGGCCATTTACAATCTATTAATAAAGGATCGGGAGGCCTCGGCCATTTACAATCTGTATTAATAAAGGATCGGGGCCTCGGCCATTTACAATCTGTATTAATAAAGGATCGGGGGCCTCGGCCATTTACAATCTGTATTAATAAAGGATCGGGGGCCTCGGACATTTACAATCTGTATTAATAAAGGATCGGGGCCTCGGCCATTTACAATCTGTATTAATAAAGGATCGGGAGGCCTCGGACACTTACAATCTGTATTAATAAAGGATCGGGGGCCTCGGCCATTTACAATCTGTATTAATAAAGGATCGGGAGGCCTCGGCCATTTACAATCTGTATTAATAAAGGATCGGGGGCCTCGGCCATTTACAATCTGTATTAATAAAGGATCGGGAGGCCTCGGCCATTTACAATCTGTATTAATAAAGGATCGGGGGCCTCGGCCATTTACAATCTGTATTAATAAAGGATCGGGAGGCCTCGGCCATTTACAATCTGTATTAATAAAGGATCGGGAGGCCTCAGCCATTTACAATCTGTATTAATAAAGGATCGGGGCCTCGGCCATTTACAATCTGTATTAATAAAGGATCGGGGGCCTCGGCCATTTACAATCTGTATTAATAAAGGATCGGGAGGCCTCGGCCATTTACAATCTGTATTAATAAAGGATCGGGGCCTCGGCCATTTACAATCTGTATTAATAAAGGATCGGGGGCCTCGGCCATTTACAATCTGTATTAATAAAGGATCGGGGACCTCGGCCATTTACAATCTGTATTAATAAAGGATCGGGGGCCTCGGCCATTTACAATCTGTATTAATAAAGGATCGGGAGGCCTCGGCCATTTACAATCTGTATTAATAAAGGATCGGGGCCTCGGCCATTTACAATCTGTATTAATAAAGGATCGGGGCCTCGGCCATTTACAATCTGTATTAATAAAGGATCGGGGCCTCGGCCATTTAAAATCTGTATTAATAAAGGATCGGGGGCCTCGGCCATTTACAATCTGTATTAATAAAGGATCGGGGCCTCGGACACTTACAATCTGTATTAATAAAGGATCGGGGGCCTCGGCCATTTACAATCTGTATTAATAAAGGATTGGGGGCTTCGGACACTTACAATCTGTATTAATAAAGGATCGGGGCCTCGGCCATTTACAATCTGTATTAATAAAGGATCGGGGGCCTCGGACATTTACAATCTGTATTAATAAAGGATCGGGGGCCTCGGCCATTTACAATCTGTATTAATAAAGGATCGGGGGCCTCGGCCATTTACAATCTGTATTAATAAAGGATCGGGGGCCTCGGCCATTTACAATCTGCATTAATAAAGGATCGGGGCCTCGGTCATTTACAATCTGTATTAATAAATGACAGGGGCCTCGGCCATTTACAATCTATTAATAAAGGATCGGGAGGCCTCGGCCATTTACAATCTGTATTAATAAAGGATCGGGGCCTCGGCCATTTACAATCTGTATTAATAAAGGATCGGGGGCCTCGGCCATTTACAATCTGTATTAATAAAGGATCGGGGGCCTCGGACATTTACAATCTGTATTAATAAAGGATCGGGGCCTCGGCCATTTACAATCTGTATTAATAAAGGATCGGGGGCCTCGGACACTTACAATCTGTATTAATAAAGGATCGGGGCCTCGGCCATTTACAATCTGTATTACAAAGGATCGGGGGCCTCGGACATTTACAATCTGTATTAATAAAGGATCGGGGGCCTCGGCCATTTACAATCTGTATTAATAAAGGATCGGGGGCCTCGGCCATTTACAACCTGTATTAATAAAGGATCGGGAGGCCTCGGCCATTTACAATCTGTATTAATAAAGGATCGGGGCCTCGGTCATTTACAATCTGTATTAATAAAGGATCGGGGGCCTCGGCCATTTACAATCTGTATTAATAAAGGATCGGGGGCCTCGGCCATTTACAATCTGTATTAATAAAGGATCGGGGGCCTCGGCCATTTACAATCTGTATTAATAAAGGATCGGGGGCCTCGGCCATTTACAACCTGTATTAATAAAGGATCGGGAGGCCTCGGCCATTTACAATCTGTATTAATAAAGGATCGGGGCCTCGGTCATTTACAATCTGTATTAATAAATGACAGGGGCCTCGGCCATTTACAATCTATTAATAAATGACAGGGGCCTCGGCCATTTACAATCTATTAATAAAGGATCGGGAGGCCTCGGCTATTTACAATCTGTATTAATAAAGGATCGGGGCCTCGGCCATTTACAATCTGTATTAATAAAGGATCGGGGGCCTCGGCCATTTACAATCTGTATTAATAAAGGATCGGGGCCTCGGCCATTTACAATCTGTATTAATAAAGGATCGGGGGCCTCGGCCATTTACAATCTGTATTAATAAAGGATCGGGGGCCTCGGCCATTTACAATCTGTATTAATAAAGGATCGGGGGCCTCGGCCATTTACAATCTGTATTAATAAAGGATCGGGGCCTCGGCCATTTACATTCTGTATTAATAAAGGATCGGGGGCCTCGGCCATTTACAATCTGTATTAATAAAGGATCGGGGGCCTCGGCCATTTACAATCTGTATTAATAAAGGATCGGGAGGCCTCGGCCATTTACAATCTGTATTAATAAAGGATCGGGGGCCTCGGCCATTTACAATCTGTATTAATAAAGGATCGGGAGGCCTCGGCCATTTACAATCTGTATTAATAAAGGATCGGGGGCCTCGGCCATTTACAATCTGTATTAATAAAGGATCGGGAGGCCTCGGCCATTTACAATCTGTATTAATAAAGGATCGGGAGGCCTCAGCCATTTACAATCTGTATTAATAAAGGATCGGGGCCTCGGCCATTTACAATCTGTATTAATAAAGGATCGGGGGCCTCGGCCATTTACAATCTGTATTAATAAAGGATCGGGAGGCCTCGGCCATTTACAATCTGTATTAATAAAGGATCGGGGCCTCGGCCATTTACAATCTGTATTAATAAAGGATCGGGGGCCTCGGCCATTTACAATCTGTATTAATAAAGGATCGGGGACCTCGGCCATTTACAATCTGTATTAATAAAGGATCGGGGGCCTCGGCCATTTACAATCTGTATTAATAAAGGATCGGGAGGCCTCGGCCATTTACAATCTGTATTAATAAAGGATCGGGGCCTCGGCCATTTACAATCTGTATTAATAAAGGATCGGGGCCTCGGCCATTTACAATCTGTATTAATAAAGGATCGGGGGCCTCGGCCATTTACAATCTGTATTAATAAAGGATCGGGGCCTCGGCCATTTACAATCTGTATTAATAAATGATCGGGGGCCTCGGCCATTTACAATCTATTAATAAACGATCGGGGGCCTCGGCCATTTACAATCTGTATTAATAAAGGATCGGGGGCCTCGGCCATTTACTATCTGTATTAATAAAGGATCGGGGGCCTCGGCCATTTACAATCTGTATTAATAAAGGATCGGGGACCTCGGCCATTAACAATCTGTATTAATAAAGGATCGGGGGCCTCGGCCATTTACAATCTGTATTAATAAAGGATCGGGGGCCTCGGCCATTTACAATCTGTATTAATAAAGGATCGGGGGCCTCGGCCATTTACAATCTGTATTAATAAAGGATCGGGGCCTCGGCCATTTACAATCTGTATTAATAAAGGATCGGGGCCTCGGCCATTTACAATCTGTATTAATAAAGGATCGGGGGCCTCGGCCATTTACAATCTGTATTAATAAAGGATCGGGGCCTCGGCCATTTACAATCTGTATTAATAAATGATCGGGGGCCTCGGCCATTTACAATCTATTAATAAACGATCGGGGGCCTCGGCCATTTACAATCTGTATTAATAAAGGATCGGGGGCCTCGGCCATTTACAATCTGTATTAATAAAGGATCGGGGGCCTCGGCCATTTACAATCTGTATTAATAAAGGATCGGGGACCTCGGCCATTAACAATCTGTATTAATAAAGGATCGGGGGCCTCGGCCATTTACAATCTGTATTAATAAAGGATCGGGGGCCTCGGCCATTTACAATCTGTATTAATAAAGGATCGGGGGCCTCGGCCATTTAAAATCTGTATTAATAAAGGATCGGG
This sequence comes from Heterodontus francisci, assembly GCF_036365525.1. Classification (NCBI taxonomy): domain Eukaryota; kingdom Metazoa; phylum Chordata; class Chondrichthyes; order Heterodontiformes; family Heterodontidae; genus Heterodontus; species Heterodontus francisci. The sequence goes on from NC_090395.1 coordinate 14,871,334, forward strand.
GCCTCGGCCATTTACAATCTGTATTAATAAAGGATCGGGGGCCTCGGCCATTTACAATCTGTATTAATAAAGGATCGGGGGCCTCGGCCATTTACAATCTGTATTAATAAAGGATCGGGGGCCTCGGCCATTTACAATCTGTATTAATAAAGGATCGGGGGCCTCGGCCATTCACAATCTATTAATAAAGGATCGGGGGCCTCGGCCATTTACAATCTGTATTAATAAAGGATCGGGGCCTCGGCCATTAACTATCTGTATTAATAAAGGATCGGGGGCCTCGGCCATTTACAATCTGTATTAATAAAGGATCGGGGGCCTCGGCCATTTACAATCTGTATTAATAAAGGATCGGGGGCCTCGGCCATTTACAATCTATTAATAAAGGATCGGGGGCCTCGGCCATTTACAATCTGTATTAATAAAGGATCGGGGCCTCGGCCATTAACAATCTGTATTAATAAAGGATCGGGGGCCTCGGCCATTTACAATCTGTATTAATAAAAGATCGGGGGCCTCGGCCATTTACAATCTGTATTAATAAAGGATCGGGGGCCTCGGCCATTTAAAATCTGTATTAATAAAGGATCGGGGCCTCGGCCATTTACAATCTGTATTAATAAAGGATCGGGGCCTCGGCCATTTAAAATCTGTATTAATAAAGGATCGGGGGCCTCGGCCATTTAAAATCTGTATTAATAAAGGATCGGGGGCCTCGGCCATTTACAATCTGTATTAATAAAGGATCGGGGCCTCGGTCATTTACAATCTGTATTAATAAAGGATCGGGGGCCTCGGCCATTTACAATCTGTATTAATAAAGGATCGGGGGCCTCGGACACTTACAATCTGTATTAATAAAGGATCGGGGGCCTCGGCCATTTAAAATCTGTATTAATAAAGGATCGGGGGCCTCGGCCATTTACAATCTGTATTAATAAAGGATCGGGGGCCTCGGACACTTACAATCTGTATTAATAAAGGATCGGGGGCCTCGGCCATTTACAATCTGTATTAATAAAGGATCGGGGGCCTCGGCCATTTAAAATCTGTATTAATAAAGGATCGGGGGCCTCGGCCATTTACAATCTGTATTAATAAAGGATCGGGGGCCTCGGCCATTAACAATCTGTATTCATGAAGGATCGGGGGCCTCGGCCATTTACAATCTGTATTAATAAAGGATCGGGGCCTCGGCCATTTACAATCTGTATTAATAAAGGATCGGGGGCCTCGGCCATTTACAATCTGTATTAATAAAGGATCGGGGGCCTCGGCCATTTACAATCTGTATTAATAAAGGATCGGGGCCTCGGCCATTTACAATCTGTATTAATAAAGGATCGGGGGCCTCGGCCATTTACAATCTGTATTAATAAAGGATCGGGGCCTCGGCCATTTACAATCTGTATTAATAAAGGATCGGGGCCTCGGTCATTTACAATCTGTATTAATAAAGGATCGGGGGCCTCGGCCATTTACAATCTGTATTAATAAAGGATCGGGGGCCTCGGACACTTACAATCTGTATTAATAAAGGATCGGGGGCCTCGGCCATTTAAAATCTGTATTAATAAAGGATCGGGGGCCTCGGCCATTTACAATCTGTATTAATAAAGGATCGGGGGCCTCGGACACTTACAATCTGTATTAATAAAGGATCGGGGGCCTCGGCCATTTACAATCTGTATTAATAAAGGATCGGGGGCCTCGGCCATTTAAAATCTGTATTAATAAAGGATCGGGGGCCTCGGCCATTTACAATCTGTATTAATAAAGGATCGGGGGCCTCGGCCATTAACAATCTGTATTCATGAAGGATCGGGGGCCTCGGCCATTTACAATCTGTATTAATAAAGGATCGGGGCCTCGGCCATTTACAATCTGTATTAATAAAGGATCGGGGGCCTCGGCCATTTACAATCTGTATTAATAAAGGATCGGGGGCCTCGGCCATTTACAATCTGTATTAATAAATGATCGGGGCCTCGGCCATTTACAATCTGTATTAATAAAGGATCGGGGGCCTCGGCCATTTACAATCTGTATTAATAAAGGATCGGGGCCTCGGCCATTTACAATCTGTATTAATAAAGGATCGGGGGCCTCGGCCATTTACAATCTTTATTAATAAAGGATCGGGGGCCTCGTCCATTTACAATCTCTATTAATAAAGGATCGGAGGCCTCGGCCATTTACAATCTGTATTAATAAAGGATCGGGGGCCTCGGACACTTACAATCTGTATTAATAAAGGATCGGGGGCCTCGGCCATTTACAATCTGTATTAATAAAGGATCGGGGCCTCGGCCATTTAAAATCTGTATTAATAAAGGATCGGGGCCTCGGCCATTTACAATCTGTATTAATAAAGGATCGGGGGCCTCGGCCATTTACAATCTGTATTAATAAAGGATCGGGGGCCTCAGCCATTTAAAATCTGTATTAATAAAGGATCGGGGGCCTCGGCCATTTACAATCTGTATTAATAAAGGATCGGGGCCTCGGCCATTTACAATCTGTATTAATAAAGGATCGGGGGCCTCGGCCATTTACAATCTGTATTAATAAAGGATCGGGGCCTCGGACACTTACAATCTGTATTAATAAAGGATCGGGGGCCTCGGACACTTACAATCTGTATTAATAAAGGATCGGGGGCCTCGGCCATTTACAATCTGTATTAATAAAGGATCGGGGGCCTCGGCCATTTACAATCTGTATTAATAAAGGATCGGGGGCCTCGGCCATTTCAATCTGTATTAATAAAGGATCGGGGCCTTGGCCATTCACCATCTGTATTAATAAAGGATCGGGGGCCTCGGCCATTCACAATCTATTAATTAAGGATCGGGGGCCTCGGCCATTTACAATCTGTATTAATAAAGGATCGGGGGCCTCGGACACTTACAATCTGTATTAATAAAGGATCGGGGGCCTCGGCCATTTACAATCTGTATTAATAAAGGATCGGGGGCCTCGGCCATTTACAATCTGTATTAATAAAGGATCGGGGGCCTCGGCCATTTACAATCTGTATTAATAAAGGATCGGGGGCCTCGGACACTTACAATCTGTATTAATAAAGGATCGGGGGCCTCGGCCATTTACAATCTGTATTAATAAAGGATCGGGGGCCTCGGCCATTTACAATCTGTATTAATAAAGGATCGGGGGCCTCGGCCATTTACAATCTGTATTAATAAAGGATCGGGGGCCTCGGCCATTCACAATCTATTAATAAAGGATCGGGGGCCTCGGCCATTTACAATCTGTATTAATAAAGGATCGGGGCCTCGGCCATTAACAATCTGTATTAATAAAGGATCGGGAGCCTCGGCCATTTACAATCTGTATTAATAAAGGATCGGGGGCCTCGGCCATTTACAATCTGTATTAATAAAGGATCGGGGGCCTCGGCCATTTAAAATCTGGATTAATAAATGATCGGGGGCCTCGGCCATTTACAATCTGTATTAATAAAGGATCGGGGGCCTCGGCCATTTACAATCTATATTAATAAAGGATCGGGGGCCTCGGCCATTTACAATCTGTATTAATAAAGGATCGGGGCCTCGGCCATTTACAATCTGTATTAATAAAGGATCGGGGGCCTCGGCCATTTACAATCTGTATTAATAAAGGATCGGGGCCTCGGCCATTTACAATCTGTATTAATAAAGGATCGGGGCCTCGGCCATTTACAATCTGTATTAATAAAGGATCGGGGGCCTCGGCCATTTACAATCTGTATTAATAAAGGATCGGGGCCTCGGCCATTTACAATCTGTATTAATAAAGGATCGGGGGCCTCGGCCATTTACAATCTTTATTAATAAAGGATCGGGGGCCTCGTCCATTTACAATCTGTATTAATAAAGGATCGGAGGCCTCGGCCATTTACAATCTGTATTAATAAAGGATCGGGGGCCTCGGCCATTTACAATCTATTAATTAAGGATCGGGGGCCTCGGCCATTTACAATCTGTATTAATAAAAGATCGGGGGCCTCGGACACTTACAATCTGTATTAATAAAGGATCGGGGGCCTCGGCCATTTACAATCTGTATTAATAAAGGATCGGGGGCCTCGGCCATTTAAAATCTGTATTAATAAAGGATCGGGGCCTCGGCCATTTACAATCTGTATTAATAAAGGATCGGGGGCCTCGGCCATTTACAATCTGTATTAATAAAGGATCGGGGGCCTCGGCCATTTAAAATCTGTATTAATAAAGGATCGGGGGCCTCGGCCATTTACAATCTGTATTAATAAAGGATCGGGGCCTCGGCCATTAAAAATCTGTATTAATAAAGGATCGGGGGCCTCGGCCATTTACAATCTGTATTAATAAAGGATCGGGGCCTCGGACACTTACAATCTGTATTAATAAAGGATCGGGGGCCTCGGCCATTTACAATCTGTATTAATAAAGGATCGGGGGCCTCGGACACTTACAATCTGTATTAATAAAGGATCGGGGCCTCGGCCATTTACAATCTGTATTAATAAAGGATCGGGGGCCTCGGACATTTACAATCTGTATTAATAAAGGATCGGGGGCCTCGGCCATTTACAATCTGTATTAATAAAGGATCGGCGGCCTCGGCCATTTACAATCTGTATTAATAAAGGATCGGGGGCCTCGGCCATTTACAATCTGTATTAATAAAGGATCGGGGCCTCGGTCATTTACAATCTGTATTAATAAAATACAGGGGCCTCGGCCATTTACAATCTATTAATAAAGGATCGGGAGGCCTCGGCCATTTACAATCTGTATTAATAAAGGATCGGGGCCTCGGCCATTTACAATCTGTATTAATAAAGGATCGGGGGCCTCGGCCATTTACAATCTGTATTAATAAAGGATCGGGGGCCTCGGACATTTACAATCTGTATTAATAAAGGATCGGAGCCTCGGCCATTTACAATCTGTATTAATAAAGGATCGGGGGCCTCGGACACTTACAATCTGTATTAATAAAGGATCGGGGCCTCGGCCATTTACAATCTGTATTAATAAAGGATCGGGGGCCTCGGCCATTTACAACCTGTATTAATAAAGGATCGGGAGGCCTCGGCCATTTACAATCTGTATTAATAAAGGATCGGGGCCTCGGTCATTTACAATCTGTATTAATAAAGGATCGGGGGCCTCGGCCATTTACAATCTGTATTAATAAAGGATCGGGGGCCTCGGCCATTTACAATCTGTATTAATAAAGGATCGGGGGCCTCGGCCATTTACAATCTGTATTAATAAAGGATCGCGGGCCTCGGCCATTTACAACCTGTATTAATAAAGGATCGGGAGGCCTCGGCCATTTACAATCTGTATTAATAAAGGATCGTGGCCTCGGTCATTTACAATCTGTATTAATAAATGACAGGGGCCTCGGCCATTTACAATCTATTAATAAATGACAGGGGCCTCGGCCATTTACAATCTATTAATAAAGGATCGGGGGCCTCGGCCATTTACAATCTGTATTAATAAAGGATCGGGGCCTCGGCCATTTACAATCTGTATTAATAAAGGATCGGGGGCCTCGGCCATTTACAATCTGTATTAATAAAGGATCGGGGCCTCGGCCATTTACAATCTGTATTAATAAAGGATCGGGGGCCTCAGCCATTTACAATCTGTATTAATAAAGGATCGGGGGCCTCGGCCATTTACAATCTGTATTAATAAAGGATCGGGGGCCTCGGCCATTTACAATCTGTATTAATAAAGGATCGGGGCCTCGGCCATTTACAATCTGTATTAATAAAGGATCGGGGGCCTCGGCCATTTACAATCTGTATTAATAAAGGATCGGGGGCCTCGGCCATTGACAATCTGTATTAATAAAGGATCGGGGGCCTCGGCCATTCACAATCTATTAATAAAGGATCGGGGGCCTCGGCCATTTACAATCTGTATTAATAAAGGATCGGGGCCTCGGCCATTAACAATCTGTATTAATAAAGGATCGGGGGCCTCGGCCATTTACAATCTGTATTAATAAAGGATCGGGGGCCTCGGCCATTTACAATCTGTATTAATAAAGGATCGGGGGCCTCGGCCATTTACAATCTATTAATAAAGGATCGGGGGCCTCGGCCATTTACAATCTTTATTAATAAAGGATCGGGGCCTCGGCCATTAACAATCTGTATTAATAAAGGATCGGGGGCCTCGGCCATTTACAATCTGTATTAATAAAAGATCGGGGGCCTCGGCCATTTACAATCTGTATTAATAAAGGATCGGGGGCCTCGGCCATTTAAAATCTGTATTAATAAAGGATCGGGGCCTCGGCCATTTACAGTCTGTATTAATAAAGGATCGGGGGCCTCGGCCATTTAAAATCTGTATTAATAAAGGATCGGGGGCCTCGGCCATTTAAAATCTGTATTAATAAAGGATCGGGGCCTCGGCCATTTAAAATCTGTATTAATAAAGGATCGGGGGCCTCGGCCATTTACAATCTGTATTAATAAAGGATCGGGGCCTCGGACACTTACAATCTGTATTAATAAAGGATCGGGGGCCTCGGACACTTACAATCTGTATTAATAAAGGATCGGGGGCCTCGGCCATTTACAATCTGTATTAATAAAGGATCGGGGGCCTCGGCCATTTACAATCTGTATTAATAAAGGATCGGGGGCCTCGGCCATTTAAAATCTGTATTAATAAAGGATCGGGGGCCTCGGCCATTTACAATCTGTATTAATAAAGGATCGGGGGCCTCGGCCATTTACAATCTGTATTAATAAAGGATCGGGGGCCTCGGCCATTTACAATCTGTATTAGTAAAGGATCGGGGCCTCGGCCATTTACAATCTGTATTAATAAAGGATCGGGGACCTCGGCCATTTACAATCTGTATTAATAAAGGATCGGGGGCCTCGGCCATTTACAATCTGTATTAATAAAGGATCGGGGCCTCGGCCATTTACAATCTGTATTAATAAAGGATCGGGGGTCTCGGCCATTTACAATCTGTATTAATAAAGGATCGGGGCCTCGGCCATTTACAATCTGTATTAATAAAGGATCGGGGGCCTCGGCCATTTACAATCTTTATTAATAAAGGATCGGGGGCCTCGGCCATTTACAATCTGTATTAATAAAGGATCGGAGGCCTCGGCCATTTACAATCTGTATTAATAAAAGATCGGGGGCCTCGGACACTTACAATCTGTATTAATAAAGGATCGGGGGCCTCGGCCATTTACAATCTGTATTAATAAAGGATCGGGGGCCTCGGCCATTTAAAATCTGTATTAATAAAGGATCGGGGCCTCGGCCATTTACAATCTGTATTAATAAAGGATCGGGGGCCTCGGCCATTTACAATCTGTATTAATAAAGGATTGGGGGCCTCGGCCATTTAAAATCTGTATTAATAAAGGATCGGGGGCCTCGGCCATTTACAATCTGTATTAATAAAGGATCGGGGCCTCGGCCATTTAAAATCTGTATTAATAAAGGATCGGGGGCCTCGGCCATTTACAATCTGTATTAATAAAGGATCGGGGCCTCGGACACTTACAATCTGTATTAATAAAGGATCGGGGGCCTCGGCCATTTACAATCTGTATTAATAAAGGATCGGGGGCTTCGGACACTTACAATCTGTATTAATAAAGGATCGGGGCCTCGGCCATTTACAATCTGTATTAATAAAGGATCGGGGGCCTCGGACAGTTACAATCTGTATTAATAAAGGATCGGGGGCCTCGGCCATTTACAATCTGTATTAATAAAGGATCGGGGGCCTCGGCCATTTACAATCTGTATTAATAAAGGATCGGGGGCCTCGGCCATTTACAATCTGCATTAATAAAGGATCGGGGCCTCGGTCATTTACAATCTGTATTAATAAATGACAGGGGCCTCGGCCATTTACAATCTATTAATAAAGGATCGGGAGGCCTCGGCCATTTACAATCTGTATTAATAAAGGATCGGGGCCTCGGCCGTTTACAATCTGTATTAATAAAGGATCGGGGGCCTCGGCCATTTACAATCTGTATTAATAAAGGATCGGGGGCCTCGGACATTTACAATCTGTATTAATAAAGGATCGGGGCCTCGGCCATTTACAATCTGTATTAATAAAGGATCGGGGGCCTCGGACACTTACAATCTGTATTAATAAAGGATCGGGGCCTCGGCCATTTACAATCTGTATTAATAAAGGATCGGGGGCCTCGGACATTTACAATCTGTATTAATAAAGGATCGGGGGCCTCGGCCATTTACAATCTGTATTAATAAAGGATCGGGGGCCTCGGCCATTTACAAACTGTATTAATAAAGGATCGGGAGGCCTCGGCCATTTACAATCTGTATTAATAAAGGATCGGGGCCTCGGTCATTTACAATCTGTATTAATAAAGGATCGGGGGCCTCGGCCATTTACAATCTGTATTAATAAAGGATCGGGGGCCTCGGCCATTTACAATCTGTATTAATAAAGGATCGGGGGCCTCGGCCATTTACAATCTGTATTAATAAAGGATCGGGGGCCTCGGCCATTTACAACCTGTATTAATAAAGGATCGGGAGGCCTCGGCCATTTACAATCTGTATTAATAAAGGATCGGGGGCCTCGGTCATTTACAATCTGTATTAATAAATGACAGGGGCCTCGGCCATTTACAATCTATTAATAAATGACAGGGGCCTCGGCCATTTACAATCTATTAATAAAGGATCGGGGGCCTCGGCCATTTACAATCTGTATTAATAAAGGATCGGGGCCTCGGCCATTTACAATCTGTATTAATAAAGGATTGGGGGCCTCGGCCATTTACAATCTGTATTAATAAAGGATCGGGGCCTCGGCCATTTACAATCTGTATTAATAAAGGATCGGGGGCCTCGGCCATTTACAATCTGTATTAATAAAGGATCGGGGGCCTCGGCCATTTACAATCTGTATTAATAAAGGATCGGGGGCCTCGGCCATTTACAATCTGTATTAATAAAGGATCGGGGCCTCGGCCATTTACATTCTGTATTAATAAAGGATCGGGGGCCTCGGCCATTTACAATCTGTATTAATAAAGGATCGGGGGCCTCGGCCATTTACAATCTGTATTAATAAAGGATCGGGAGGCCTCGGCCATTTACAATCTGTATTAATAAAGGATCGGGGGCCTCGGCCATTTACAATCTGTATTAATAAAGGATCGGGAGGCCTCGGCCATTTACAATCTGTATTAATAAAGGATCGGGGGCCTCGGCCATTTACAATCTGTATTAATAAAGGATCGGGAGGCCTCGGCCATTTACAATCTGTATTAATAAAGGATCGGGAGGCCTCATCCATTTACAATCTGTATTAATAAAGGATCGGGGCCTCGGCCATTTACAATCTGGATTAATAAAGGATCGGGGGCCTCGGCCATTTACAATCTGTATTAATAAAGGATCGGGAGGCCTCGGCCATTTACAATCTGTATTAATAAAGGATCGGGTCCTCGGCCATTTACAATCTGTATTAATAAAGGATCGGGGGCCTCGGCCATTTACAATCTGTATTAATAAAGGATCGGGGACCTCGGCCATTTACAATCTGTATTAATAAAGGATCGGGGGCCTCGGCCATTTACAATCTGTATTAATAAAGGATCGGGAGGCCTCGGCCATTTACAATCTGTATTAATAAAGGATTGGGGCCTCGGCCATTTACAATCTGTATTAATAAAGGATCGGGGCCTCGGCCATTTACAATCTGTATTAATAAAGGATCGGGGGCCTCGGCCATTTACAATCTGTATTAATAAAGGATCGGGGCCTCGGCCATTTACAATCTGTATTAATAAAGGATCGGGGCCTCGGCCATTTACAATCTGTATTAATAAAGGATCGGGGGCCTCGGCCATTTACAATCTATTAATAAACGATCGGGGGCCTCGGCCATTTACAATCTGTATTAATAAAGGATCGGGGGCCTCGGCCATTTACAATCTGTATTAATAAAGGATCGGGGGCCTCGGCCATTTACAATCTGTATTAATAAAGGATCGGGGACCTCGGCCATTAACAATCTGTATTAATAAAGGATCGGGGGCCTCGGCCATTTACAATCTGTATTAATAAAGGATCGGGGGCCTCGGCCATTTACAATCTGTATTAATAAAGGATCGGGGGCCTCGGCCATTTAAAATCTGTATTAATAAAGGATCGGGGCCTCGGCCATTTAAAATCTGTATTAATAAAGGATCGGGGGCCTCGGCCATTTACAATCTGTATTAATAAAGGATCGGGGGCCTCGGCCATTTACAATCTGTATTAATAAAGGATCGGGGGCCTCGGCCATTTACAATCTGTATTAATAAAGGATCGGGGGCCTCGGCCATTTACAATCTGTATTAATAAAGGATCGGGGGCCTCGGCCATTCACAATCTATTAATAAAGGATCGGGGGCCTCGGCCATTTACAATCTGTATTAATAAAGGATCGGGGCCTCGGCCATTAACAATCTGTATTAATAAAGGATCGGGGGCCTCGGCCATTTACAATCTTTATTAATAAAGGATCGGGGGCCTCGGCCATTTACAATCTGTATTAATAAAGGATCGGAGGCCTCGGCCATTTACAATCTGTATTAATAAAAGATCGGGGGCCTCGGACACTTACAATCTGTATTAATAAAGGATCGGGGGCCTCGGCCATTTACAATCTGTATTAATAAAGGATCGGGGGCCTCGGCCATTTAAAATCTGTATTAATAAAGGATCGGGGCCTCGGCCATTTACAATCTGTATTAATAAAGGATCGGGGGCCTCGGCCATTTACAATCTGTATTAATAAAGGATTGGGGGCCTCGGCCATTTAAAATCTGTATTAATAAAGGATCGGGGGCCTCGGCCATTTACAATCTGTATTAATAAAGGATCGGGGCCTCGGCCATTTAAAATCTGTATTAATAAAGGATCGGGGGCCTCGGCCATTTACAATCTGTATTAATAAAGGATCGGGGCCTCGGACACTTACAATCTGTATTAATAAAGGATCGGGGGCCTCGGCCATTTACAATCTGTATTAATAAAGGATCGGGGGCTTCGGACACTTACAATCTGTATTAATAAAGGATCGGGGCCTCGGCCATTTACAATCTGTATTAATAAAGGATCGGGGGCCTCGGACAGTTACAATCTGTATTAATAAAGGATCGGGGGCCTCGGCCATTTACAATCTGTATTAATAAAGGATCGGGGGCCTCGGCCATTTACAATCTGTATTAATAAAGGATCGGGGGCCTCGGCCATTTACAATCTGCATTAATAAAGGATCGGGGCCTCGGTCATTTACAATCTGTATTAATAAATGACAGGGGCCTCGGCCATTTACAATCTATTAATAAAGGATCGGGAGGCCTCGGCCATTTACAATCTGTATTAATAAAGGATCGGGGCCTCGGCCGTTTACAATCTGTATTAATAAAGGATCGGGGGCCTCGGCCATTTACAATCTGTATTAATAAATGATCGGGGGCCTCGGACATTTACAATCTGTATTAATAAAGGATCGGGGCCTCGGCCATTTACAATCTGTATTAATAAAGGATCGGGGGCCTCGGACACTTACAATCTGTATTAATAAAGGATCGGGGCCTCGGCCATTTACAATCTGTATTAATAAAGGATCGGGGGCCTCGGACATTTACAATCTGTATTAATAAAGGATCGGGGGCCTCGGCCATTTACAATCTGTATTAATAAAGGATCGGGGGCCTCGGCCATTTACAAACTGTATTAATAAAGGATCGGGAGGCCTCGGCCATTTACAATCTGTATTAATAAAGGATCGGGGCCTCGGTCATTTACAATCTGTATTAATAAAGGATCGGGGGCCTCGGCCATTTACAATCTGTATTAATAAAGGATCGGGGGCCTCGGCCATTTACAATCTGTATTAATAAAGGATCGGGGGCCTCGGCCATTTACAATCTGTATTAATAAAGGATCGGGGGCCTCGGCCATTTACAACCTGTATTAATAAAGGATCGGGAGGCCTCGGCCATTTACAATCTGTATTAATAAAGGATCGGGGGCCTCGGTCATTTACAATCTGTATTAATAAATGACAGGGGCCTCGGCCATTTACAATCTATTAATAAATGACAGGGGCCTCGGCCATTTACAATCTATTAATAAAGGATCGGGGGCCTCGGCCATTTACAATCTGTATTAATAAAGGATCGGGGCCTCGGCCATTTACAATCTGTATTAATAAAGGATTGGGGGCCTCGGCCATTTACAATCTGTATTAATAAAGGATCGGGGCCTCGGCCATTTACAATCTGTATTAATAAAGGATCGGGGGCCTCGGCCATTTACAATCTGTATTAATAAAGGATCGGGGGCCTCGGCCATTTACAATCTGTATTAATAAAGGATCGGGGGCCTCGGCCATTTACAATCTGTATTAATAAAGGATCGGGGCCTCGGCCATTTACATTCTGTATTAATAAAGGATCGGGGGCCTCGGCCATTTACAATCTGTATTAATAAAGGATCGGGGGCCTCGGCCATTTACAATCTGTATTAATAAAGGATCGGGAGGCCTCGGCCATTTACAATCTGTATTAATAAAGGATCGGGGGCCTCGGCCATTTACAATCTGTATTAATAAAGGATCGGGAGGCCTCGGCCATTTACAATCTGTATTAATAAAGGATCGGGGGCCTCGGCCATTTACAATCTGTATTAATAAAGGATCGGGAGGCCTCGGCCATTTACAATCTGTATTAATAAAGGATCGGGAGGCCTCATCCATTTACAATCTGTATTAATAAAGGATCGGGGCCTCGGCCATTTACAATCTGGATTAATAAAGGATCGGGGGCCTCGGCCATTTACAATCTGTATTAATAAAGGATCGGGAGGCCTCGGCCATTTACAATCTGTATTAATAAAGGATCGGGTCCTCGGCCATTTACAATCTGTATTAATAAAGGATCGGGGGCCTCGGCCATTTACAATCTGTATTAATAAAGGATCGGGGACCTCGGCCATTTACAATCTGTATTAATAAAGGATCGGGGGCCTCGGCCATTTACAATCTGTATTAATAAAGGATCGGGAGGCCTCGGCCATTTACAATCTGTATTAATAAAGGATTGGGGCCTCGGCCATTTACAATCTGTATTAATAAAGGATCGGGGCCTCGGCCATTTACAATCTGTATTAATAAAGGATCGGGGGCCTCGGCCATTTACAATCTGTATTAATAAAGGATCGGGGCCTCGGCCATTTACAATCTGTATTAATAAAGGATCGGGGCCTCGGCCATTTACAATCTGTATTAATAAAGGATCGGGGGCCTCGGCCATTTACAATCTATTAATAAACGATCGGGGGCCTCGGCCATTTACAATCTGTATTAATAAAGGATCGGGGGCCTCGGCCATTTACAATCTGTATTAATAAAGGATCGGGGGCCTCGGCCATTTACAATCTGTATTAATAAAGGATCGGGGACCTCGGCCATTAACAATCTGTATTAATAAAGGATCGGGGGCCTCGGCCATTTACAATCTGTATTAATAAAGGATCGGGGGCCTCGGCCATTTACAATCTGTATTAATAAAGGATCGGGGGCCTCGGCCATTTAAAATCTGTATTAATAAAGGATCGGGGCCTCGGCCATTTAAAATCTGTATTAATAAAGGATCGGGGGCCTCGGCCATTTACAATCTGTATTAATAAAGGATCGGGGGCCTCGGCCATTTACAATCTGTATTAATAAAGGATCGGGGGCCTCGGCCATTTACAATCTGTATTAATAAAGGATCGGGGGCCTCGGCCATTTACAATCTGTATTAATAAAGGATCGGGGGCCTCGGCCATTCACAATCTATTAATAAAGGATCGGGGGCCTCGGCCATTTACAATCTGTATTAATAAAGGATCGGGGCCTCGGCCATTAACAATCTGTATTAATAAAGGATCGGGGGCCTCGGCCATTTACAATCTGTATTAATAAAGGATCGGGGGCCTCGGCCATTTACAATCTGTATTAATAAAGGATCGGGGGCCTCGGCCATTTACAATCTATTAATAAAGGATCGGGGGCCTCGGCCATTTACAATCTGTATTAATAAAGGATCGGGGCCTCGGCCATTAACAATCTGTATTAATAAAGGATCGGGGGCCTCGGCCATTTACAATCTGTATTAATAAAAGATCGGGGGCCTCGGCCATTTACAATCTGTATTAATAAAGGATCGGGGGCCTCGGCCATTTAAAATCTGTATTAATAAAGGATCGGGGCCTCGGCCATTTACAATCTGTATTAATAAAGGATCGGGGCCTCGGCCATTTAAAATCTGTATTAATAAAGGATCGGGGGCCTCGGCCATTTAAAATCTGTATTAATAAAGGATCGGGGGCCTCGGCCATTTACAATCTGTATTAATAAAGGATCGGGGCCTCGGTCATTTACAATCTGTATTAATAAAGGATCGGGGGCCTCGGCCATTTACAATCTGTATTAATAAAGGATCGGGGGCCTCGGACACTTACAATCTGTATTAATAAAGGATCGGGGGCCTCGGCCATTTAAAATCTGTATTAAAAAAGGATCGGGGGCCTCGGCCATTTACAATCTGTATTAATAAAGGATCGGGGGCCTCGGACACTTACAATCTGTATTAATAAAGGATCGGGGGCCTCGGCCATTTACAATCTGTATTAATAAAGGATCGGGGGCCTCGGCCATTTAAAATCTGTATTAATAAAGGATCGGGGGCCTCGGCCATTTACAATCTGTATTAATAAAGGATCGGGGGCCTCGGCCATTAACAATCTGTATTCATAAAGGATCGGGGGCCTCGGCCATTTACAATCTGTATTAATAAAGGATCGGGGGCCTCGGCCATTTACAATCTGTATTAATAAAGGATCGGGGGCCTCGGCCACTTACAATCTGTATTAATAAAGGATCGGGGCCTCGGCCATTTACAATCTGTATTAATAAAGGATCGGGGGCCTCGGCCATTTACAATCTGTATTAATAAAGGATCGGGGCCTCGGCCATTTACAATCTGTATTAATAAAGGATCGGGGGCCTCGGCCATTTACAATCTTTATTAATAAAGGATCGGGGGCCTCGTCCATTTACAATCTGTATTAATAAAGGATCGGAGGCCTCGGCCATTTACAATCTGTATTAATAAAGGATCGGGGGCCTCGGACACTTACAATCTGTATTAATAAAGGATCGGGGGCCTCGGCCATTTACAATCTGTATTAATAAAGGATCGGGGCCTCGGCCATTTAAAATCTGTATTAATAAAGGATCGGGGCCTCGGCCATTTACAATCTGTATTAATAAAGGATCGGGGGCCTCGGCCATTTACAATCTGTATTAATAAAGGATCGGGGGCCTCGGCCATTTAAAATCTGTATTAATAAAGGATCGGGGGCCTCGGCCATTTACAATCTGTATTAATAAAGGATCGGGGCCTCGGCCATTTAAAATCTGTATTAATAAAGGATCGGGGGCCTCGGCCATTTACAATCTGTATTAATAAAGGATCGGGGCCTCGGACACTTACAATCTGTATTAATAAAGGATCGGGGGCCTCGGACACTTACAATCTGTATTAATAAAGGATCGGGGGCCTCGGCCATTTACAATCTGTATTAATAAAGGATCGGGGGCCTCGGCCATTTACAATCTGTATTAATAAAGGATCGGGGGCCTCGGCCATTTCAATCTGTATTAATAAAGGATCGGGGCCTTGGCCATTCACCATCTGTATTAATAAAGGATCGGGGGCCTCGGCCATTCACAATCTATTAATTAAGGATCGGGGGCCTCGGCCATTTACAATCTGTATTAATAAAGGATCGGGGGCCTCGGACACTTACAATCTGTATTAATAAAGGATCGGGGGCCTCGGCCATTTACAATCTGTATTAATAAAGGATCGGGGGCCTCGGCCATTTACAATCTGTATTAATAAAGGATCGGGGGCCTCGGCCATTTACAATCTGTATTAATAAAGGATCGAGGGCCTCGGACACTTACAATCTGTATTAATAAAGGATCGGGGGCCTCGGCCATTTACAATCTGTATTAATAAAGGATCGGGGGCCTCGGCCATTTACAATCTATTAATAAAGGATCGGGGGCCTCGGCCATTTACAATCTGTATTAATAAAGGATCGGGGGCCTCGGCCATTTACAATCTGTATTCATAAAGGATCGGGGGCCTCGGCCATTTACAATCTGTATTAATAAAGGATCGGGGGCCTCGGCCATTCACAATCTATTAATAAAGGATCGGGGGCCTCGGCCATTTACAATCTGTATTAATAAAGGATCGGGGCCTCGGCCATTAACAATCTGTATTAATAAAGGATCGGGGGCCTCGGCCATTTACAATCTGTATTAATAAAGGATCGGGGGCCTCGGCCATTTACAATCTGTATTAATAAAGGATCGGGGGCCTCGGCCATTTAAAATCTGTATTAATAAAGGATCGGGGGCCTCGGCCATTTACAATCTGTATTAATAAAGGATCGGGGGCCTCGGCCATTTACAATCTATGTTAATAAAGGATCGGGGGCCTCGGCCATTTACAATCTGTATTAATAAAGGATCGGGGCCTCGGCCATTTACAATCTGTATTAATAAAGGATCGTGGGCCTCGGCCATTTACAATCTGTATTAATAAAGGATCGGGGCCTCGGCCATTTACAATCTGTATTAATAAAGGATCGGGGCCTCGGCCATTTACAATCTGTATTAATAAAGGATCGGGGGCCTCGGCCATTTACAATCTGTATTAATAAAGGATCGGGGGCCTCGGCCATTTACAACCTGTATTAATAAAGGATCGGGAGGCCTCGGCCATTTACAATCTGTATTAATAAAGGATCGGGGCCTCGGTCATTTACAATCTGTATTAATAAAGGATCGGGGGCCTCGGCCATTTACAATCTGTACTAATAAAGGATCGGGGGCCTCGGCCATTTACAATCTATATTAATAAAGGATCGGGGGCCTCGGCCATTTACAATCTGTATTAATAAAGGATCGGGGCCTCGGCCATTTACAATCTGTATTAATAAAGGATCGTGGGCCTCGGCCATTTACAATCTGTATTAATAAAGGATCGGGGCCTCGGCCATTTACAATCTGTATTAATAAAGGATCGGGGGCCTCGGCCATTTACAATCTGTATTAATAAAGGATCGGGGGCCTCGGCCATTTACAACCTGTATTAATAAAGGATCGGGAGGCCTCGGCCATTTACAATCTGTATTAATAAAGGATCGGGGCCTCGGTCATTTACAATCTGTATTAATAAAGGATCGGGGGCCTCGGCCATTTACAATCTGTACTAATAAAGGATCGGGGGCCTCGGCCATTTACAATCTGTATTAATAAAGGATCGGGGGCCTCGGCCATTTACAATCTGTATTAATAAAGGATCGGGGGCCTCGGCCATTTACAACCTGTATTAATAAAGGATCGGGAGGCCTCGGCCATTTACAATCTGTATTAATAAAGGATCGGGGCCTCGGTCATTTACAATCTGTATTAATAAATGACAGGGGCCTCGGCCATTTACAATCTATTAATAAATGACAGGGGCCTCGGCCATTTACAATCTATTAATAAAGGATCGGGGGCCTCGGCCATTTTCTTTTTTTTTTCTTTTGGGCCTCCTTATCTCGAGAGACAATGGATACGCGCCTGGAGGTGGTCAGTGGTTTGTGAAGCAGCGCCTGGAGTGGCTATAAAGGCCAATTCTGGAGTGACAGGCTCTTCCACAGGTGCTGCAGAGAAATTTGTTTGTTGGGGCTGTTGCACAGTTGGCTCTCCCCTTGCGCCTCTGTCTTTTTTCCTGCCAACTACTAAGTCTCTTCGACTCGCCACAATTTAGCCCTGTCTTTATGGCTGCCCGCCAGCTCTGGCGAATGCTGGCAACTGACTCCCACGACTTGTGATCAATGTCACACGATTTCATGTCGCGTTTGCAGACGTCTTTATAACGGAGACATGGACGGCCGGTGGGTCTGATACCAGTGGCGAGCTCGCTGTACAATGTGTCTTTGGGGATCCTGCCATCTTCCATGCGGCTCACATGGCCAAGCCATCTCAAGCGCCGCTGACTCAGTAGTGTGTATAAGCTGGGGGTGTTGGCCGCTTCAAGGACTTCTGTGTTGGAGATATAGTCCTGCCACCTGATGCCAAGTATTCTCCGAAGGCAGCGAAGATGGAATGAATTGAGACGTCGCTCTTGGCTGGCATACGTTGTCCAGGCCTCGCTGCCGTAGAGCAAGGTACTGAGGACACAGGCCTGATACACTCGGACTTTTGTGTTCCGTGTCAGTGCGCCATTTTCCCACACTCTCTTGGCCAGTCTGGACATAGCAGTGGAAGCCTTACCCATGCGCTTGTTGATTTCTGCATCTAGAGACAGGTTACTGGTGATAGTTGAGCCTAGGTAGGTGAACTCTTGAACCACTTCCAGAGCGTGGTCGCCAATATTGATGGATGGAGCATTTCTGACATCCTGCCCCATGATGTTTGTTTTCTTGAGGCTGATGGTTAGGCCAAATTCATTGCAGGCAGACGCAAACCTGTCGATGAGACTCTGCAGGCATTCTTCAGTGTGAGATGTTAAAGCAGCATCGTCAGCAAAGAGGAGTTCTCTGATGAGGACTTTCCGTACTGGCCTCGGCCATTTACAATCTGTATTAATAAAGGATCGGGGGCCTCGGCCATTTACAATCTGTATTAATAAAGGATCGGGGCCTCGGCCATTTACAATCTGTATTAATAAAGGATTGGGGGCCTCGGCCATTTACAATCTGTATTAATAAAGGATCGGGGCCTCGGCCATTTACAATCTGTATTAATAAAGGATCGGGGGCCTCGGCCATTTACAATCTGTATTAATAAAGGATCGGGGGCCTCGGCCATTTACAATCTGTATTAATAAAGGATCGGGGGCCTCGGCCATTTACAATCTGTATTAATAAAGGATCGGGGCCTCGGCCATTTACATTCTGTATTAATAAAGGATCGGGGGCCTCGGCCATTTACAATCTGTATTAATAAAGGATCGGGGGCCTCGGCCATTTACAATCTGTATTTATAAAGGATCGGGAGGCCTCGGCCATTTACAATCTGTATTAATAAAGGATCGGGGGCCTCGGCCATTTACAATCTGTATTAATAAAGGATCGGGAGGCCTCGGCCATTTACAATCTGTATTAATAAAGGATCGGGGGCCTCGGCCATTTACAATCTGTATTAATAAAGGATCGGGAGGCCTCGGCCATTTACAATCTGTATTAATAAAGGATCGGGAGGCCTCATCCATTTACAATCTGTATTAATAAAGGATCGGGGCCTCGGCCATTTACAATCTGTATTAATAAAGGATCGGGGGCCTCGGCCATTTACAATCTGTATTAATAAAGGATCGGGAGGCCTCGGCCATTTACAATCTGTATTAATAAAGGATCGGGGCGTCGGCCATTTACAATCTGTATTAATAAAGGATCGGGGGCCTCGGCCATTTACAATCTGTATTAATAAAGGATCGGGGACCTCGGCCATTTACAATCTGTATTAATAAAGGATCGGGGGCCTCGGCCATTTACAATCTGTATTAATAAAGGATCGGGAGGCCTCGGCCATTTACAATCTGTATTAATAAAGGATTGGGGCCTCGGCCATTTACAATCTGTATTAATAAAGGATCGGGGCCTCGGCCATTTACAATCTGTATTAATAAAGGATCGGGGGCCTCGGCCGTTTACAATCTGTATTAATAAAGGATCGGGGCCTCGGCCATTTACAATCTGTATTAATAAAGGATCGGGGCCTCGGCCATTTACAATCTGTATTAATAAAGGATCGGGGGCCTCGGCCATTTACAATCTATTAATAAACGATCGGGGGCCTCGGCCATTTACAATCTGTATTAATAAAGGATCGGGGGCCTCGGCCATTTACAATCTGTATTAATAAAGGATCGGGGGCCTCGGCCATTTACAATCTGTATTAATAAAGGATCGGGGACCTCGGCCATTAACAATCTGTATTAATAAAGGATCGGGGGCCTCGGCCATTTACAATCTGTATTAATAAAGGATCGGGGGCCTCGGCCATTTACAATCTGTATTAATAAAGGATCGGGGGCCTCGGCCATTTAAAATCTGTATTAATAAAGGATCGGGGCCTCGGCCATTTAAAATCTGTATTAATAAAGGATCGGGGGCCTCGGCCATTTACAATCTGTATTAATAAAGGATCGGGGGCCTCGGCCATTTACAATCTGTATTAATAAAGGATCGGGGGCCTCGGCCATTTACAATCTGTATTAATAAAGGATCGGGGGCCTCGGCCATTTACAATCTGTATTAATAAAGGATCGGGGGCCTCGGCCATTCACAATCTATTAATAAAGGATCGGGGGCCTCGGCCATTTACAATCTGTATTAATAAAGGATCGGGGCCTCGGCCATTAACAATCTGTATTAATAAAGGATCGGGGGCCTCGGCCATTTACAATCTGTATTAATAAAGGATCGGGGGCCTCGGCCATTTACAATCTGTATTAATAAAGGATCGGGGGCCTCGGCCATTTACAATCTATTAATAAAGGATCGGGGGCCTCGGCCATTTACAATCTGTATTAATAAAGGATCGGGGCCTCGGCCATTAACAATCTGTATTAATAAAGGATCGGGGGCCTCGGCCATTTACAATCTGTATTAATAAAAGATCGGGGGCCTCGGCCATTTACAATCTGTATTAATAAAGGATCGGGGGCCTCGGCCATTTAAAATCTGTATTAATAAAGGATCGGGGCCTCGGCCATTTACAATCTGTATTAATAAAGGATCGGGGCCTCGGCCATTTAAAATCTGTATTAATAAAGGATCGGGGGCCTCGGCCATTTAAAATCTGTATTAATAAAGGATCGGGGGCCTCGGCCATTTACAATCTGTATTAATAAAGGATCGGGGCCTCGGTCATTTACAATCTGTATTAATAAAGGATCGGGGGCCTCGGCCATTTACAATCTGTATTAATAAAGGATCGGGGGCCTCGGACACTTACAATCTGTATTAATAAAGGATCGGGGGCCTCGGCCATTTAAAATCTGTATTAATAAAGGATCGGGGGCCTCGGCCATTTACAATCTGTATTAATAAAGGATCGGGGGCCTCGGACACTTACAATCTGTATTAATAAAGGATCGGGGGCCTCGGCCATTTACAATCTGTATTAATAAAGGATCGGGGGCCTCGGCCATTTAAAATCTGTATTAATAAAGGATCGGGGGCCTCGGCCATTTACAATCTGTATTAATAAAGGATCGGGGGCCTCGGCCATTAACAATCTGTATTCATAAAGGATCGGGGGCCTCGGCCATTTACAATCTGTATTAATAAAGGATCGGGGCCTCGGCCATTTACAATCTGTATTAATAAAGGATCGGGGGCCTCGGCCATTTACAATCTGTATTAATAAAGGATCGGGGCCTCGGCCATTTACAATCTGTATTAATAAAGGATCGGGGGCCTCGGCCATTTACAATCTGTATTAATAAAGGATTGGGGCCTCGGCCATTTACAATCTGTATTAATAAAGGATCGGGGGCCTCGGCCATTTACAATCTTTATTAATAAAGGATCGGGGGCCTCGTCCATTTACAATCTGTATTAATAAAGGATCGGAGGCCTCGGCCATTTACAATCTGTATTAATAAAGGATCGGGGGCCTCGGACACTTACAATCTGTATTAATAAAGGATCGGGGGCCTCGGCCATTTACAATCTGTATTAATAAAGGATCGGGGCCTCGGCCATTTAAAATCTGTATTAATAAAGGATCGGGGCCTCGGCCATTTACAATCTGTATTAATAAAGGATCGGGGGCCTCGGCCATTTACAATCTGTATTAATAAAGGATCGGGGGCCTCGGCCATTTAAAATCTGTATTAATAAAGGATCGGGGGCCTCGGCCATTTACAATCTGTATTAATAAAGGATCGGGGCCTCGGCCATTTAAAATCTGTATTAATAAAGGATCGGGGGCCTCGGCCATTTACAATCTGTATTAATAAAGGATCGGGGCCTCGGACACTTACAATCTGTATTAATAAAGGATCGGGGGCCTCGGACACTTACAAACTGTATTAATAAAGGATCGGGGGCCTCGGCCATTTACAATCTGTATTAATAAAGGATCGGGGGCCTCGGCCATTTACAATCTGTATTAATAAAGGATCGGGGGCCTCGGCCATTTCAATCTGTATTAATAAAGGATCGGGGCCTTGGCCATTCACCATCTGTATTAATAAAGGATCGGGGGCCTCGGCCATTCACAATCTATTAATTAAGGATCGGGGGCCTCGGCCATTTACAATCTGTATTAATAAAGGATCGGGGGCCTCGGACACTTACAATCTGTATTAATAAAGGATCGGGGGCCTCGGCCATTTACAATCTGTATTAATAAAGGATCGGGGGCCTCGGCCATTTACAATCTGTATTAATAAATGATCGGGGGCCTCGGCCATTTACAATCTGTATTAATAAAGGATCGGGGGCCTCGGACACTTACAATCTGTATTAATAAAGGATCGGGGGCCTCGGCCATTTACAATCTGTATTAATAAAGGATCGGGGGCCTCGGCCATTTACAATCTATTAATAAAGGATCGGGGGCCTCGGCCATTTACAATCTGTATTAATAAAGGATCGGGGGCCTCGGCCATTTACAATCTGTATTAATAAAGGATCGGGGGCCTCGGCCATTTACAATCTGTATTAATAAAGGATCGGGGGCCTCGGCCATTCACAATCTATTAATAAAGGATCGGGGGCCTCGGCCATTTACAATCTGTATTAATAAAGGATCGGGGGCCTCGGCCATTAACAATTTGTATTAATAAAGGATCGGGGGCCTCGGCCATTTACAATCTGTATTAATAAAGGATCGGGGGCCTCGGCCATTTACAATCTGTATTAATAAAGGATCGGAGGCCTCGGCCATTTAAAATCTGTATTAATAAATGATCGGGGGCCTCGGCCATTTACAATCTGTATTAATAAAGGATCGGGGGCCTCGGCCATTTACAATCTATATTAATAAAGGATCGGGGGCCTCGGCCATTTACAATCTGTATTAATAAAGGATCGGGGCCTCGGCCATTTACAATCTGTATTAATAAAGGATCGGGGGCCTCGGCCATTTACAATCTGTATTAATAAAGGATTGGGGCCTCGGCCATTTACAATCTGTATTAATAAAGGATCGGGGCCTCGGCCATTTACAATCTGTATTAATAAAGGATCGGGGGCCTCGGCCATTTACAATCTGTATTAATAAAGGATCGGGGCCTCGGCCATTTACAATCTGTATTAATAAAGGATCGGGGGCCTCGGCCATTTACAATCTTTATTAATAAAGGATCGGGGGCCTCGTCCATTTACAATCTGTATTAATAAAGGATCGGAGGCCTCGGCCATTTACAATCTGTATTAATAAAGGATCGGGGGCCTCGGCCATTTACAATCCATTAATTAAGGATCGGGGGCCTCGGCCATTTACAATCTGTATTAATAAAAGATCGGGGGCCTCGGACACTTACAATCTGTATTAATAAAGGATCGGGGGCCTCGGCCATTTACAATCTGTATTAATAAAGGATCGGGGGCCTCGGCCATTTAAAATCTGTATTAATAAAGGATCGGGGCCTCGGCCATTTACAATCTGTATTAATAAAGGATCGGGGGCCTCGGCCATTTACAATCTGTATTAATAAAGGATCGGGGGCCTCGGCCATTTAAAATCTGTATTAATAAAGGATCGGGGGCCTCGGCCATTTACAATCTGTATTAATAAAGGATCGGGGCCTCGGCCATTAAAAATCTGTATTAATAAAGGATCGGGGGCCTCGGCCATTTACAATCTGTATTAATAAAGGATCGGGGCCTCGGACACTTACAATCTGTATTAATAAAGGATCGGGGGCCTCGGCCATTTACAATCTGTATTAATAAAGGATCGGGGGCCTCGGACACTTACAATCTGTATTAATAAAGGATCGGGGCCTCGGCCATTTACAATCTGTATTAATAAAGGATCGGGGGCCTCGGACATTTACAATCTGTATTAATAAAGGATCGGGGGCCTCGGCCATTTACAATCTGTATTAATAAAGGATCGGCGGCCTCGGCCATTTACAATCTGTATTAATAAAGGATCGGGGGCCTCGGCCATTTACAATCTGTATTAATAAAGGATCGGGGCCTCGGTCATTTACAATCTGTATTAATAAATGACAGGGGCCTCGGCCATTTACAATCTATTAATAAAGGATCGGGAGGCCTCGGCCATTTACAATCTGTATTAATAAAGGATCTGGGCCTCGGCCATTTACAATCTGTATTAATAAAGGATCGGGGGCCTCGGCCATTTACAATCTGTATTAATAAAGGATCGGGGGCCTCGGACATTTACAATCTGTATTAATAAAGGATCGGAGCCTCGGCCATTTACAATCTGTATTAATAAAGGATCGGGGGCCTCGGACACTTACAATCTGTATTAATAAAGGATCGGGGCCTCGGCCATTTACAATCTGTATTAATAAAGGATCGGGGGCCTCGGACAATTACAATCTGTATTAATAAAGGATCGGGGGCCTCGGCCATTTACAATCTGTATTAATAAAGGATCGGGGGCCTCGGCCATTTACAACCTGTATTAATAAAGGATCGGGAGGCCTCGGCCATTTACAATCTGTATTAATAAAGGATCGGGGCCTCGGTCATTTACAATCTGTATTAATAAAGGATCGGGGGCCTCGGCCATTTACAATCTGTATTAATAAAGGATCGGGGGCCTCGGCCATTTACAATCTGTATTAATAAAGGATCGGGGGCCTCGGCCATTTACAATCTGTATTAATAAAGGATCGGGGGCCTCGGCCATTTACAACCTGTATTAATAAAGGATCGGGAGGCCTCGGCCATTTACAATCTGTATTAATAAAGGATCGTGGCCTCGGTCATTTACAATCTGTATTAATAAATGACAGGGGCCTCGGCCATTTACAATCTATTAATAAATGACAGGGGCCTCGGCCATTTACAATCTATTAATAAAGGATCGGGGGCCTCGGCCATTTACAATCTGTATTAATAAAGGATCGGGGCCTCGGCCATTTACAATCTGTATTAATAAAGGATCGGGGGCCTCGGCCATTTACAATCTGTATTAATAAAGGATCGGGGCCTCGGCCATTTACAATCTGTATTAATAAAGGATCGGGGGCCTCGGCCATTTACAATCTGTATTAATAAAGGATCGGGGGCCTCGGCCATTTACAATCTGTATTAATAAAGGATCGGGGGCCTCGGCCATTTACAATCTGTATTAATAAAGGATCGGGGCCTCGGCCATTTACAATCTGTATTAATAAATGATCGGTGGCCTCGGCCATTTACAATCTGTATTAATAAAGGATCGGGGGCCTCGGCCATTGACAATCTGTATTAATAAAGGATCGGGGGCCTCGGCCATTCACAATCTATTAATAAAGGATCGGGGGCCTCGGCCATTTACAATCTGTATTAATAAAGGATCGGGGCCTCGGCCATTAACAATCTGTATTAATAAAGGATCGGGGGCCTCGGCCATTTACAATCTGTATTAATAAAGGATCGGGGGCCTCGGCCATTTACAATCTATTAATAAAGGATCGGGGGCCTCGGCCATTTACAATCTGTATTAATAAAGGATCGGGGCCTCGGCCATTAACAATCTGTATTAATAAAGGATCGGGGGCCTCGGCCATTTACAATCTGTATTAATAAAAGATCGGGGGCCTCGGCCATTTACAATCTGTATTAATAAAGGATCGGGGGCCTCGGCCATTTAAAATCTGTATTAATAAAGGATCGGGGCCTCGGCCATTTACAGTCTGTATTAATAAAGGATCGGGGCCTCGGCCATTTAAAATCTGTATTAATAAAGGATCGGGGACCTCGGCCATTTAAAATCTGTATTAATAAAGGATCGGGGCCTCGGCCATTTAAAATCTGTATTAATAAAGGATCGGGGGCCTCGGCCATTTACAATCTGTATTAATAAAGGATCGGGGCCTCGGACACTTACAATCTGTATTAATAAAGGATCGGGGGCCTCGGACACTTACAATCTGTATTAATAAAGGATCGGGGGCCTCGGCCATTTACAATCTGTATTAATAAAGGATCGGGGGCCTCGGCCATTTACAATCTGTATTAATAAAGGATCGGGGGCCTCGGCCATTTAAAATCTGTATTAATAAAGGATCGGGGGCCTCGGCCATTTACAATCTGTATTAATAAAGGATCGGGGGCCTCGGCCATTTACAATCTGTATTAATAAAGGATCGGGGGCCTCGGCCATTTACAATCTGTATTAGTAAAGGATCGGGGCCTCGGCCATTTACAATCTGTATTAATAAAGGATCGGGGGCCTCGGCCATTTACAATCTGTATTAATAAAGGATCGGGGGCCTCGGCCATTTACAATCTGTATTAATAAAGGATCGGGGCCTCGGCCATTTACAATCTGTATTAATAAAGGATCGGGGGCCTCGGCCATTTACAATCTGTATTAATAAAGGATCGGGGCCTCGGCCATTTACAATCTGTATTAATAAAGGATCGGGGGCCTCGACCATTTACAATCTTTATTAATAAAGGATCGGGGGCCTCGTCCATTTACAATCTGTATTAATAAAGGATCGGAGGCCTCGGCCATTTACAATCTGTATTAATAAAGGATCGGGGGCCTCGGACACTTACAATCTGTATTAATAAAGGATCGGGGGCCTCGGCCATTTACAATCTGTATTAATAAAGGATCGGGGGCCTCGGCCATTTAAAATCTGTATTAATAAAGGATCGGGGCCTCGGCCATTTACAATCTGTATTAATAAAGGATCGGGGGCCTCGGCCATTTACAATCTGTATTAAAAAAGGATTGGGGGCCTCGGCCATTTAAAATCTGTATTAATAAAGGATCGGGGGCCTCGGCCATTTACAATCTGTATTAATAAAGGATCGGGGCCTCGGCCATTTAAAATCTGTATTAATAAAGGATCGGGGGCCTCGGCCATTTACAATCTGTATTAATAAAGGATCGGGGCCTCGGACACTTACAATCTGTATTAATAAAGGATCGGGGGCCTCGGACACTTACAATCTGTATTAATAAAGGATCGGGGTCCTCGGCCATTTACAATCTGTATTAATAAAGGATCGGGGGCCTCGGCCATTTACAATCTGTATTAATAAAGGATCGGGGGCCTCGGCCATTTACAATCTGTATTAATAAAGGATCGGGGGCCTCGGACACTTACAATCTGTATTAATAAAGGATCGGGGGCCTCGGCCATTTACAATCTGTATTAATAAAGGATCGGGGGCCTCGGCCATTTACAATCTGTATTAATAAAGGATCGGGGGCCTCGGCCATTTCAATCTGTATTAATAAAGGATCGGGGCCTTGGCCATTCACCATCTGTATTAATAAAGGATCGGGGGCCTCGGCCATTCACAATCTATTAATTAAGGATCGGGGGCCTCGGCCATTTACAATCTGTATTAATAAAGGATCGGGGGCCTCGGACACTTACAATCTGTATTAATAAAGGATCGGGGGCCTCGGCCATTTACAATCTGTATTAATAAAGGATCGGGGGCCTCGGCCATTTACAATCTGTATTAATAAAGGATCGGGGGCCTCGGCCATTTACAATCTGTATTAATAAAGGATCGGGAGCCTCGGACACTTACAATCTGTATTAATAAAGGATCGGGGGCCTCGGCCATTTACAATCTGTATTAATAAAGGATCGGGGGCCTCGGCCATTTACAATCTTTTAATAAAGGATCGGGGGCCTCGGCCATTTACAATCTGTATTAATAAAGGATCGGGGGCCTCGGCCATTTACAATCTGTATTAATAAAGGATCGGGGGCCTCGGCCATTTACAATCTGTATTAATAAAGGATCGGGGGCCTCGGCCATTCACAATCTATTAATAAAGGATCGGGGGCCTCGGCCATTTACAATCTGTATTAATAAAGGATCGGGGCCTCGGCCATTAACAATCTGTATTAATAAAGGATCGGGGGCCTCGGCCATTTACAATCTGTATTAATAAAGGATCGGGGGCCTCGGCCATTTACAATCTGTATTAATAAAGGATCGGGGGCCTCGGCCATTTAAAATCTGTATTAATAAATGATCGGGGGCCTCGGCCATTTACAATCTGTATTAATAAAGGATCGGGGGCCTCGGCCATTTACAATCTATATTAATAAAGGATCGGGGGCCTCGGCCATTTACAATCTGTATTAATAAAGGATCGGGGCCTCGGCCATTTACAATCTGTATTAATAAAGGATCGGGGGCCTCGGCCATTTACAATCTGTATTAATAAAGGATCGGGGCCTCGGCCATTTACAATCTGTATTAATAAAGGATCGGGGCCTCGGCCATTTACAATCTGTATTAATAAAGGATCGGGGGCCTCGGACATTTACAATCTGTATTAATAAAGGATCGGGGCCTCGGCCATTTACAATCTGTATTAATAAAGGATCGGGGGCCTCGGCCATTTACAATCTTTATTAATAAAGGATCGGGGGCCTCGTCCATTTACAATCTGTATTAATAAAGGATCGGAGGCCTCGGCCATTTACAATCTGTATTAATAAAGGATCGGGGGCCTCGGCCATTTACAAACTGTATTAATAAAAGATCGGGGGCCTCGGACACTTACAATCTGTATTAATAAAGGATCGGGGGCCTCGGCCATTTACAATCTGTATTAATAAAGGATCGGGGGCCTCGGCCATTTAAAATCTGTATTAATAAAGGATCGGGGCCTCGGCCATTTACAATCTGTATTAATAAAGGATCGGGGGCCTCGGCCATTTACAATCTATATTAATAAAGGATCGGGGGCCTCGGCCATTTACAATCTGTATTAATAAAGGATCGGGGCCTCGGCCATTTACAATCTGTATTAATAAAGGATCGGGGGCCTCGGCCATTTACAATCTGTATTAATAAAGGATCGGGGCCTCGGCCATTTACAATCTGTATTAATAAAGGATCGGGGCCTCGGCCATTTACAATCTGTATTAATAAAGGATCGGGGGCCTCGGCCATTTACAATCTGTATTAATAAAGGATCGGGGCCTCGGCCATTTACAATCTGTATTAATAAAGGATCGGGGGCCTCGGCCATTTACAATCTTTATTAATAAAGGATCGGGGGCCTCGTCCATTTACAATCTGTATTAATAAAGGATCGGGGCCTCGGCCATTTACAATCTGTATTAATAAAGGATCGGGGGCCTCGGCCATTTACAATCTGTATTAATAAAGGATCGGGGCCTCGGCCATTTACAATCTGTATTAATAAAGGATCGGGGGCCTCGGCCATTTACAATCTGTATTAATAAAGGATCGGGGCCTCGGCCATTTAAAATCTGTATTAATAAAGGATCGGGGGCCTCGGCCATTTACAATCTGTATTAATAAAGGATCGGGGCCTCGGACACTTACAATCTGTATTAATAAAGGATCGGGGGCCTCGGACACTTACAATCTGTATTAATAAAGGATCGGGGGCCTCGGCCATTTACAATCTGTATTAATAAAGGATCGGGGGCCTCGGCCATTTACAATCTGTATTAATAAAGGATCGGGGGCCTCGGCCATTTAAAATCTGTATTAATAAAGGATCGGGGGCCTCGGCCATTTACAATCTGTATTAATAAAGGATCGGGGGCCTCGGCCATTTACAATCTGTATTAATAAAGGATCGGGGGCCTCGGCCATTTACAATCTGTATTAGTAAAGGATCGGGGCCTCGGCCATTTACAATCTGTATTAATAAAGGATCGGGGGCCTCGGCCATTTACAAACTGTATTAATAAAGGATCGGGGGCCTCGGCCATTTACAATCTGTATTAATAAAGGTTCGGGGCCTCGGCCATTTACAATCTGTATTAATAAAGGATCGGGGGCCTCGGCCATTTACAATCTGTATTAATAAAGGATCGGGGCCTCGGCCATTTACAATCTGTATTAATAAAGGATCGGGGGCCTCGACCATTTACAATCTTTATTAATAAAGGATCGGGGGCCTCGTCCATTTACAATCTGTATTAATAAAGGATCGGAGGCCTCGGCCATTTACAATCTGTATTAATAAAGGATCGGGGGCCTCGGACACTTACAATCTGTATTAATAAAGGATCGGGGGCCTCGGCCATTTACAATCTGTATTAATAAAGGATCGGGGGCCTCGGCCATTTAAAATCTGTATTAATAAAGGATCGGGGCCTCGGCCATTTACAATCTGTATTAATAAAGGATCGGGGGCCTCGGCCATTTACAATCTGTATTAAAAAAGGATTGGGGGCCTCGGCCATTTAAAATCTGTATTAATAAAGGATCGGGGGCCTCGGCCATTTACAATCTGTATTAATAAAGGATCGGGGCCTCGGCCATTTAAAATCTGTATTAATAAAGGATCGGGGGCCTCGGCCATTTACAATCTGTATTAATAAAGGATCGGGGCCTC
Source organism: Heterodontus francisci (assembly GCF_036365525.1). Taxonomy (NCBI): domain Eukaryota; kingdom Metazoa; phylum Chordata; class Chondrichthyes; order Heterodontiformes; family Heterodontidae; genus Heterodontus; species Heterodontus francisci. The sequence goes on from NC_090395.1 coordinate 14,901,985, forward strand.
GGACACTTACAATCTGTATTAATAAAGGATCGGGGGCCTCGGACACTTACAATCTGTATTAATAAAGGATCGGGGTCCTCGGCCATTTACAATCTGTATTAATAAAGGATCGGGGGCCTCGGCCATTTACAATCTGTATTAATAAAGGATCGGGGGCCTCGGCCATTTACAATCTGTATTAATAAAGGATCGGGGGCCTCGGACACTTACAATCTGTATTAATAAAGGATCGGGGGCCTCGGCCATTTACAATCTGTATTAATAAAGGATCGGGGGCCTCGGCCATTTACAATCTGTATTAATAAAGGATCGGGGGCCTCGGCCATTTCAATCTGTATTAATAAAGGATCGGGGCCTTGGCCATTCACCATCTGTATTAATAAAGGATCGGGGGCCTCGGCCATTCACAATCTATTAATTAAGGATCGGGGGCCTCGGCCATTTACAATCTGTATTAATAACGGATCGGGGGCCTCGGACACTTACAATCTGTATTAATAAAGGATCGGGGGCCTCGGCCATTTACAATCTGTATTAATAAAGGATCGGGGGCCTCGGCCATTTACAATCTGTATTAATAAAGGATCGGGGGCCTCGGCCATTTACAATCTGTATTAATAAAGGATCGGGGGCCTCGGACACTTACAATCTGTATTAATAAAGGATCGGGGGCCTCGGCCATTTACAATCTGTATTAATAAAGGATCGGGGGCCTCGGCCATTTACAATCTATTAATAAAGGATAGGGGGCCTCGGCCATTTACAATCTGTATTAATAAAGGATCGGGGGCCTCGGCCATTTACAATCTGTATTAATAAAGGATCGGGGGCCTCGGCCATTTACAATCTGTATTAATAAAGGATCGGGGGCCTCGGCCATTCACAATCTATTAATAAAGGATCGGGGGCCTCGGCCATTTACAATCTGTATTAATAAAGGATCGGGGCCTCGGCCATTAACAATCTGTATTAATAAAGGATCGGGGGCCTCGGCCATTTACAATCTGTATTAATAAAGGATCGGGGGCCTCGGCCATTTACAATCTGTATTAATAAAGGATCGGGGGCCTCGGCCATTTAAAATCTGTATTAATAAATGATCGGGGGCCTCGGCCATTTACAATCTGTATTAATAAAGGATCGGGGGCCTCGGCCATTTACAATCTATATTAATAAAGGATCGGGGGCCTCGGCCATTTACAATCTGTATTAATAAAGGATCGGGGCCTCGGCCATTTACAATCTGTATTAATAAAGGATCGGGGGCCTCGGCCATTTACAATCTGTATTAATAAAGGATCGGGGCCTCGGCCATTTACAATCTGTATTAATAAAGGATCGGGGCCTCGGCCATTTACAATCTGTATTAATAAAGGATCGGGGGCCTCGGCCATTTACAATCTGTATTAATAAAGGATCGGGGCCTCGGCCATTTACAATCTGTATTAATAAAGGATCGGGGGCCTCGGCCATTTACAATCTTTATTAATAAAGGATCGGGGGCCTCGTCCATTTACAATCTGTATTAATAAAGGATCGGAGGCCTCGGCCATTTACAATCTGTATTAATAAAGGATCGGGGGCCTCGGCCATTTACAATCTATTAATTAAGGATCGGGGGCCTCGGCCATTTACAATCTGTATTAATAAAAGATCGGGGGCCTCGGACACTTACAATCTGTATTAATAAAGGATCGGGGGCCTCGGCCATTTACAATCTGTATTAATAAAGGATCGGGGGCCTCGGCCATTTAAAATCTGTATTAATAAAGGATCGGGGCCTCGGCCATTTACAATCTGTATTAATAAAGGATCGGGGGCCTCGGCCATTTACAATCTGTATTAATAAAGGATCGGGGGCCTCGGCCATTTAAAATCTGTATTAATAAAGGATCGGGGGCCTCGGCCATTTACAATCTGTATTAATAAAGGATCGGGGCCTCGGCCATTAAAAATCTGTATTAATAAAGGATCGGGGGCCTCGGCCATTTACAATCTGTATTAATAAAGGATCGGGGCCTCGGACACTTACAATCTGTATTAATAAAGGATCGGGGGCCTCGGCCATTTACAATCTGTATTAATAAAGGATCGGGGGCCTCGGACACTTACAATCTGTATTAATAAAGGATCGGGGCCTCGGCCATTTACAATCTGTATTAATAAAGGATCGGGGGCCTCGGACATTTACAATCTGTATTAATAAAGGATCGGGGGCCTCGGCCATTTACAATCTGTATTAATAAAGGATCGGCGGCCTCGGCCATTTACAATCTGTATTAATAAAGGATCGGGGGCCTCGGCCATTTACAATCTGTATTAATAAAGGATCGGGGCCTCGGTCATTTACAATCTGTATTAATAAATGACAGGGGCCTCGGCCATTTACAATCTATTAATAAAGGATCGGGAGGCCTCGGCCATTTACAATCTGTATTAATAAAGGATCGGGGGCCTCGGCCATTTACAATCTGTATTAATAAAGGATCGGGGGCCTCGGCCATTTACAATCTGTATTAATAAAGGATCGGGGGCCTCGGACATTTACAATCTGTATTAATAAAGGATCGGAGCCTCGGCCATTTACAATCTGTATTAATAAAGGATCGGGGGCCTCGGACACTTACAATCTGTATTAATAAAGGATCGGGGCCTCGGCCATTTACAATCTGTATTAATAAAGGATCGGGGGCCTCGGACAATTACAATCTGTATTAATAAAGGATCGGGGGCCTCGGCCATTTACAATCTGTATTAATAAAGGATCGGGGGCCTCGGCCATTTACAACCTGTATTAATAAAGGATCGGGAGGCCTCGGCCATTTACAATCTGTATTAATAAAGGATCGGGGCCTCGGTCATTTACAATCAGTATTAATAAAGGATCGGGGGCCTCGGCCATTTACAATCTGTATTAATAAAGGATCGGGGGCCTCGGCCATTTACAATCTGTATTAATAAAGGATCGGGGGCCTCGGCCATTTACAATCTGTATTAATAAAGGATCGGGGGCCTCGGCCATTTACAACCTGTATTAATAAAGGATCGGGAGGTCTCGGCCATTTACAATCTGTATTAATAAAGGATCGTGGCCTCGGTCATTTACAATCTGTATTAATAAATGACAGGGGCCTCGGCCATTTACAATCTATTAATAAATGACAGGGGCCTCGGCCATTTACAATCTATTAATAAAGGATCGGGGGCCTCGGCCATTTACAATCTGTATTAATAAAGGATCGGGGCCTCGGCCATTTACAATCTGTATTAATAAAGGATCGGGGGCCTCGGCCATTTACAATCTGTATTAATAAAGGATCGGGGCCTCGGCCATTTACAATCTGTATTAATAAAGGATCGGGGGCCTCGGCCATTTACAATCAGTATTAATAAAGGATCGGGGGCCTCGGCCATTTACAATCTGTATTAATAAAGGATTGGGGGCATCGGCCATTTACAATCTGTATTAATAAAGGATCGGGGCCTCGGCCATTTACAATCTGTATTAATAAAGGATCGGGGGCCTCGGCCATTTACAATCTGTATTAATAAAGGATCGGGGGCCTCGGCCATTGACAATCTGTATTAATAAAGGATCGGGGGCCTCGGCCATTCACAATCTATTAATAAAGGATCGGGGGCCTCGGCCATTTACAATCTGTATTAATAAAGGATCGGGGCCTCGGCCATTAACAATCTGTATTAATAAAGGATCGGGGGCCTCGGCCATTTACAATCTGTATTAATAAAGGATCGGGGGCCTCGGCCATTTACAATCTGTATTAATAAAGGATCGGGGGCCTCGGCCATTTACAATCTATTAATAAAGGATCGGGGGCCTCGGCCATTTACAATCTGTATTAATAAAGGATCGGGGCCTCGGCCATTAACAATCTGTATTAATAAAGGATCGGGGGCCTCGGCCATTTAAAATCTGTATTAATAAAAGATCGGGGGCCTCGGCCATTTACAATCTGTATTAATAAAGGATCGGGGGCCTCGGCCATTTAAAATCTGTATTAATAAAGGATCAGGGCCTCGGCCATTTACAGTCTGTATTAATAAAGGATCGGGGCCTCGGCCATTTAAAATCTGTATTAATAAAGGATCGGGGGCCTCGGCCATTTAAAATCTGTATTAATAAAGGATCGGGGCCTCGGCCATTTAAAATCTGTATTAATAAAGGATCGGGGGCCTCGGCCATTTACAATCTGTATTAATAAAGGATCGGGGCCTCGGACACTTACAATCTGTATTAATAAAGGATCGGGGGCCTCGGACACTTACAATCTGTATTAATAAAGGATCGGGGGCCTCGGCCATTTACAATCTGTATTAATAAAGGATCGGGGGCCTCGGCCATTTACAATCTGTATTAATAAAGGATCGGGGGCCTCGGCCATTTAAAATCTGTATTAATAAAGGATCGGGGGCCTCGGCCATTTACAATCTGTATTAATAAAGGATCGGGGGCCTCGGCCATTTACAATCTGTATTAATAAAGGATCGGGGGCCTCGGCCATTTACAATCTGTATTAGTAAAGGATCGGGGCCTCGGCCATTTACAATCTGTATTAATAAAGGATCGGGGGCCTCGGCCATTTACAATCTGTATTAATAAAGGATCGGGGGCCTCGGCCATTTACAATCTGTATTAATAAAGGATCGGGGCCTCGGCCATTTACAATCTGTATTAATAAAGGATCGGGGGCCTCGGCCATTTACAATCTGTATTAATAAAGGATCGGGGCCTCGGCCATTTACAATCTGTATTAATAAAGGATCGGAGGCCTCGGCCATTTACAATCTGTATTAATAAAGGATCGGGGGCCTCGGACACTTACAATCTGTATTAATAAAGGATCGGGGGCCTCGGCCATTTACAATCTGTATTAATAAAGGATCGGGGGCCTCGGCCATTTAAAATCTGTATTAATAAAGGATCGGGGCCTCGGCCATTTACAATCTGTATTAATAAAGGATCGGGGGCCTCGGCCATTTACAATCTGTATTAAAAAAGGATTGAGGGCCTCGGCCATTTAAAATCTGTATTAATAAAGGATCGGGGGCCTCGGCCATTTACAATCTGTATTAATAAAGGATCGGGGCCTCGGCCATTTAAAATCTGTATTAATAAAGGATCGGGGGCCTCGGCCATTTACAATCTGTATTAATAAAGGATCGGGGCCTCGGACACTTACAATCTGTATTAATAAAGGATCGGGGGCCTCGGACACTTACAATCTGTATTAATAAAGGATCGGGGTCCTCGGCCATTTACAATCTGTATTAATAAAGGATCGGGGGCCTCGGCCATTTACAATCTGTATTAATAAAGGATCGGGGGCCTCGGCCATTTACAATCTGTATTAATAAAGGATCGGGGGCCTCGGACACTTACAATCTGTATTAATAAAGGATCGGGGGCCTCGGCCATTTACAATCTGTATTAATAAAGGATCGGGGGCCTCGGCCATTTACAATCTGTATTAATAAAGGATCGGGGGCCTCGGCCATTTACAATCTGTATTAATAAAGGATCGGGGGCCTCGGACACTTACAATCTGTATTAATAAAGGATCGGGGGCCTCGGCCATTTACAATCTGTATTAATAAAGGATCGGGGGCCTCGGCCATTTACAATCTATTAATAAAGGATCGGGGGCCTCGGCCATTTACAATCTGTATTAATAAAGGATCGGGGGCCTCGGCCATTTACAATCTGTATTAATAAAGGATCGGGGCCTCGGCCATTTACAATCTGTATTAATAAAGGATCGGGGGCCTCGGCCATTTAAAATCTGTATTAATAAAGGATCGGGGGCCTCGGTCATTTACTATCTGTATTAATAAAGGATCGGGGGCCTCGGCCATTTACAATCTGTATTAATAAATGATCGGGGGCCTCGGCCATTTACAATCTGTATTAATAAAGGATCGGGGGCCTCGGCCATTTACAATCTGTATTAATAAAGGATCGGGGGCCTCGGCCATTTACAATCTGTATTCATAAAGGATCGGTGCCTCGGCCATTTACAATCTGTATTAATAAAGGATCGGGGGCCTCGGCCATTTACAATTGTATTAATAAAGGATCGGGGCCTCGGCCATTTACAATCTGTATTAATAAAGGATCGGGGGCCTCGGCCATTTACAATCTGTATTAATAAAGGATCGGGGGCCCCAGCCATTTACAATCTGTATTAATAAAGGATCGGGGGCCTCGGCCATTTACAATCTGTATTAATAAAGGATCGGGAGCCTCGGACACTTACAATCTGTATTAATAAAGGATCGGGGCCTCGGCCATTTACAATCTATATTAATAAAGGATCGGGGCCTCGGCCATTTACAATCTGTATTAATAAAGGATCGGGGGCCTCGGCCATTTACAATCTGTATTAATAAAGGATCGGGGGCCTCGGACACTTACAATCTGTATTAATAAAGGATCGGGGGCCTCGGACACTTACAATCTGTATTAATAAAGGATCGGGAGGCCTCGGCCATTTACAATCTGTATGAATAAAGGATCGGGGGCCTCGGCCATTTACAATCTGTATTAATAAAGGATCGGGGGTCTCGGACACTTACAATCTGTATTAATAAAGGATCGGGGGCCTCGGCCATTTACAATCTGTATTAATAAAGGATCGGGGGCCTCGGACACTTACAATCTGTATTAATAAAGGATCGGGGGCCTCGGCCATTTACAATCTGTATTAATAAAGGATCGGGGGCCTCGGCCATTTACAATCTGTATTAATAAAGGATCGGGAGGCCTCGGCCATTTACAATCTGTATTAATAAAGGATCAGGAGGCCTCGGCCATTTACAATCTGTATTAATAAAGGATCGGGGCCTCGGCCATTTACAATCTGTATTAATAAAGGATCGGGGGCCTCGGCCATTTACAATCTGTATTAATAAAGGATCGGGGGCCTCGGCCATTTACAATCTGCATTAATAAAGGATCGGGGGCCTCGGCCATTTACAATCTGTATTAATAAAGGATCGGGGGCCTCGGCCATTTACAATCTATTAATAAAGGATCGGGGGCCTCGGCCATTTACAATCTGTATTAATAAAGGATCGGGGGCCTCGGAAACTTACAATCTGTATTAATAAAGGATCGGGAGGCCTCGGCCATTTACAATCTGTATGAATAAAGGATCGGGGGCCTCGGCCATTTACAATCTGTATTAATAAAGGATCGGGGGTCTCGGACACTTACAATCTGTATTAATAAAGGATCGGGGGCCTCGGCCATTTACAATCTGTATTAATAAAGAATCGGGGGCCTCGGACACTTACAATCTGTATTAATAAAGGATCGGGGGCCTCGGCCATTTACAATCTGTATTAATAAAGGATCGGGGGCCTCGGCCATTTACAATCTGTATTAATAAAGGATCGGGAGGCCTCGGCCATTTACAATCTGTATTAATAAAGGATCAGGAGGCCTCGGCCATTTACAATCTGTATTAATAAAGGATCGGGGCCTCGGCCATTTACAATCTGTATTAATAAAGGATCGGGGGCCTCGGCCATTTACAATCTGTATTAATAAAGGATCGGGGGCCTCGGCCATTTACAATCTGCATTAATAAAGGATCGGGGGCCTCGGCCATTTACAATCTGTATTAATAAAGGATCGGGGGCCTCGGACACTTACAATCTGGATTAATAAAGGATCGGGAGGCCTCGGCCATTTACAATCTGTATTAATAAAGGATCGGGGGCCTCGGCCATTTACAATATGTATTAATAAAGGATCGGGGGCCTCGGCCATTTACAATCTGTATTAATAAAGGATCGGGGGCCTCGGCCATTTACAATCTGTATTAATAAATGATCGGGCGCCTCGGCCATTTACAATCTGTATTAATAAAGGATCGGGGGCCTCGGCCATTTACAATCTGTATTAATAAAGGATCGGGGGCCTCGGCCATTTACAATCTGTATGAATAAAGGATCGGGGGCCTCGGCCATTTACAATCTGTATTAATAAAGGATCGGGAGGCCTCGGCCATTTACAATCTGTATTAATAAAGGATCGGGGGCCTCGGCCATTTACAATCTGTATTAATAAAGGATCGGGGGCCTCGGACACTTACAATCTGTATTAATAAAGGATCGGGGGCCTCGGCCATTTACAAACTGTATTAATAAAAGATCGGGGGCCTCGGACACTTACAATCTGTATTAATAAAGGATCGTAGGCCTCGGCCATTTACAATCTGTATTAATAAAGGATCGGGGGCCTCGGCCATTGACAATCTGTATTAATAAAGGATCGGGGGCCTCGGCCATTTACAATCTGTATTAATAAAGGATCGGGGGCCTCGGCCATTTACAATCTGTATTAATAAAGGATCGGGGGCCTCGGACACTTACAATCTGTATTAATAAAGGATCGGGGGCCTCGGCCATTTCAATCTGTATTAATAAAGGATCGGGGGCCTCGGCCATTTACAATCTGTATTAATAAAGGATCGGGGGCCTCGGCCATTTACAATCTGTATTAATAAAGGATCGGGGGCCTCGGCCATTTACAATCTATTAATAAAGGATCGGGGGCCTCGGCCATTTCAATCTGTATTAATAAAGGATCGGAGGCCTCGGCCATTTACAATCTGTATTAATAAAGGATCGGGGCCTCGGCCATTTACAATCTGTATTAATAAAGGATCGGGGGCCTCGGCCATTTACAATCTGTATTAATAAAGGATCGGGGGCCTCGGCCATTTACAATCTGTATTAATAAAGGATCGGGGGCCTCGGACATTTACAATCTGTATTAATAAAGGATCGGGGACCTCGGCCATTTACAATCTGTATTAATAAAGGATCGGGGGCCTCGGCCATTTACAATCTGTATTAATAAAGGATCGGGGGCCACGGGCATTTACAATCTGTATTAATAAAGGATCGGGGGCCTCGGCCATTTACAATCTGTATTAATAAAGGATCGGGGGCCTCGGCCATTTACAATCTGTATTAATAAAGGATCGGGGGCCTCGGCCATTTACAATCTGTATTAATAAAGGATCGGGGGCCTCGGCCATTTACAATCTGTATTAATAAAGGATCGGGGGCCTCGGCCATTTACAATCTGTATTAATAAAGGATCGGGGGCATCGGCCATTTACAATCTGTATTAATAAATGATCGGGGGCCTCGGCCATTTACAATCTGTATTAATAAAGGATCGGGGGCCTCGGCCATTTACAATCTGTATTAATAAAGGATCGGGGGCCTCGGCCATTTACAATCTGTATTAATAAAGGATCGGGGGCCTCGGCCATTTACAATCTGTATTAATAAAGGATCGGGGGCCTCGGCCATTTACAATCTGTATTAATAAAGGATCGGGAGGCCTCGGCCATTTACAATCTGTATTAATAAAGGATCGGGAGGCCTCGGCCATTTACAATCTGTATTAATAAAGGAGCGGGGGCCTCGGCCATTTACAATCTGTATTAATAAAGGATCGGGGGCCTCGGCACTTACAATCTGTATTAATAAAGGATCTGGGGCCTCGGCCATTTACAATCTGTATTAATAAAGGATCGGGGGCTTCGGACACTTCCAATCTGTATTAATAAAGGATCGGAGGCCTCGGCCATTTACAATCTGTATTAATAAAGGATCGGGGGCCTCGGCCATTTACAATCTGTATTAATAAAGGATCGGGGGCCTCGGCCATTTACAATCTGTATTAATAAAGGATCGGGGGCCTCGGCCATTTACAATCTGTATTAATAAAGGATCGGGGGCCTCGGACACTTACAATCTGTATTAATAAAGGATCGGGGGCCTCGGCCATTTCAATCTGTATTAATAAAGGATCGGGGGCCTCGGCCATTTACAATCTGTATTAATAAAGGATCGGGGGCCTCGGCCATTTACAATCTGTATTAATAAAGGATCGGGGGCCTCGGCCATTTACAATCTGTATTAATAAAGGATCGGGGGCCTCGGCCATTTACAATCTGTATTAATAAAGGATCGGGAGGCCTCGGCCATTTACAATCTGTATTAATAAAGGATCGGGGGCCTCGGCCATTTACAATCTGTATTAATAAAGGATCGGGGGCCTCGGACACTTACAATCTGTATTAATAAAGGATCGGGGGCCTCGGCCATTTACAATCTGTATTAATAAAGGATCGGGGGCCTCGGACACTTACAATCTGTATTAATAAAGGATCGGAGGCCTCGGCCATTTACAATCTGTATTAATAAAGGATCGGGCGCCTCGGCCATTTACAATCTGTATTAATAAAGGATCGGGGGCCTCGGCCATTTACAATCTGTATTAATAAAGGATCGGGGGCCTCGGACATTTACAATCTGTATTAATAAAGGATCGGGGGCCTCGGCCATTTACAATCTGTATTAATAAAGGATCGGGGGCCTCGGCCATTTACAATCTGTATTAATAAAGGATCGGGAGGCCTCGGCCATTTACAATCTGTATTAATAAAGGATCGGGAGGCCTCGGCCATTTACAATCTGTATTAATAAAGGATCGGGGGCCTCGGCCATTTACAATCTGTATTAATAAAGGATCGGGGGCCTCGGCACTTACAATCTGTATTAATAAAGGATCTGGGGCCTCGGCCATTTACAATCTGTATTAATAAAGGATCGGGGGCTTCGGACACTTCCAATCTGTATTAATAAAGGATCGGAGGCCTCGGCCATTTACAATCTGTATTAATAAAGGATCGGGGGCCTCGGCCATTTACAATTTGTATTAATAAAGGATCGGGGGCCTCGGCCATTTACAATCTGTATTAATAAAGGATCGGGGGCCTCGGCCATTTACAATCTGTATTAATAAAGGATCGGGGGCCTCGGACACTTACAATCTGTATTAATAAATGATCGGGGGCCTCGGCCATTTCAATCTGTATTAATAAAGGATCGGGGGCCTCGGCCATTTACAATATGTATTAATAAAGGATCGGGGGCCTCGGCCATTTACAATCTGTATTAATAAAGGATCGGGGGCCTCGGCCATTTACAATCTGTATTAATAAATGATCGGGGGCCTCGGCCATTTACAATCTGTATTAATAAAGGATCGGGGGCCTCGGCCATTTACAATCTGTATTAATAAAGGATCGGGGGCCTCGGCCATTTACAATCTGTATTAATAAAGGATCGGGAGGCCTCGGCCATTTACAATCTGTATTAATAAAGGATCGGGGGCCTCGGCCATTTACACTCTGTATTAATAAAGGATCGGGGGCCTCGGACACTTGCAATCTGTATTAATAAAGGATCGGGGGCCTCGGCCATTTACAATCTGTATTAATAAAGGATCGGGGGCCTCGGACACTTACAATCTGTATTCATAAAGGATCGTAGGCCTCGGCCATTTACAATTGGTATTAATAAAGGATCGGGGGCCTCGGCCATTGACAATCTGTATTAATAAAGGATCGGGGGCCTCGGCCATTTACAATCTGTATTAATAAAGGATCGGGGGCCTCGGCCATTTACAATCTGTATTAATAAAGGATCGGGGGCCTCGGACACTTACAATCTGTATTAATAAAGGATCGGGGGCCTCGGCCATTTACAATCTGTATTAATAAAGGATCGGGGGCCTCGGCCATTTACAATCTGTATTAATAAAGGATCGGGGGCCTCGGCCATTTACAATCTGTATTAATAAAGGATCGGGGGCATCGGCCATTTACAATCTGTATTAATAAAGGATCGGGGGCCTCGGCCATTTACAATCTGTATTAATAAAGGATCGGGGGCCTCGGCCATTTACAATCTGTATTAATAAAGGATCGGGGGCCTCGGCCATTTACAATCTGTATTAATAAAGGATCGGGGGCCTCGGCCATTTACAATCTGTATTAATAAAGGATCGGGAGGCCTCGGCCATTTACAATCTGTATTAATAAAGGATCGGGAGGCCTCGGCCATTTACAATCTGTATTAATAAAGGAGCGGGGGCCTCGGCCATTTACAATCTGTATCAATAAAGGATCGGGGGCCTCATCACTTACAATCTGTATTAATAAAGGATCTGGGGCCTCGGCCATTTACAATCTGTATTAATAAAGGATCGGGGGCTTCGGACACTTCCAATCTGTATTAATAAAGGATCGGAGGCCTCGGCCATTTACAATCTGTATTAATAAAGGATCGGGGGCCTCGGCCATTTACAATCTGTATTAATAAAGGATCGGGGGCCTCGGCCATTTACAATCTGTATTAATAAAGGATCGGGGGCCTCGGCCATTTACAATCTGTATTAATAAAGGATCGGGGGCCTCGGACACTTACAATCTGTATTAATAAAGGATCGGGGGCCTCGGCCATTTCAATCTGTATTAATAAAGGATCGGGGGCCTCGGCCATTTACAATCTGTATTAATAAAGGATCGGGGGCCTCGGCCATTTACAATCTGTATTAATAAAGGATCGGGGGCCTCGGCCATTTACAATCTGTATTAATAAAGGATCGGGGGCCTCGGCCATTTACAATCTGTATTAATAAAGGATCGGGAGGCCTCGGCCATTTACAATCTGTATTAATAAAGGATCGGGGGCCTCGGCCATTTACAATCTGTATTAATAAAGGATCGGGGGCCTCGGACACTTACAATCTGTATTAATAAAGGATCGGGGGCCTCGGCCATTTACAATCTGTATTAATAAAGGATCGGGGGCCTCGGACACTTACAATCTGTATTAATAAAGGATCGGAGGCCTCGGCCATTTACAATCTGTATTAATAAAGGATCGGGCGCCTCGGCCATTTACAATCTGTATTAATAAAGGATCGGGGGCCTCGGCCATTTACAATCTGTATTAATAAAGGATCGGGGGCCTCGGCCATTTACAATCTGTATTAATAAAGGATCGGGGGCCTCGGCCATTTACAATCTGTATTAATAAAGGATCGGGAGGCCTCGGCCATTTACAATCTGTATTAATAAAGGATCGGGAGGCCTCGGCCATTTACAATCTGTATTAATAAAGGATCGGGGGCCTCGGCCATTTACAATCTGTATTAATAAAGGATCGGGGGCCTCGGCACTTACAATCTGTATTAATAAAGGATCTGGGGCCTCGGCCATTTACAATCTGTATTAATAAAGGATCGGGGGCTTCGGACACTTCCAATCTGTATTAATAAAGGATCGGAGGCCTCGGCCATTTACAATCTGTATTAATAAAGGATCGGGGGCCTCGGCCATTTACAATTTGTATTAATAAAGGATCGGGGGCCTCGGCCATTTACAATCTGTATTAATAAAGGATCGGGGGCCTCGGCCATTTACAATCTGTATTAATAAAGGATCGGGGGCCTCGGACACTTACAATCTGTATTAATAAATGATCGGGGGCCTCGGCCATTTCAATCTGTATTAATAAAGGATCGGGGGCCTCGGCCATTTACAATATGTATTAATAAAGGATCGGGGGCCTCGGCCATTTACAATCTGTATTAATAAAGGATCGGGGGCCTCGGCCATTTACAATCTGTATTAATAAATGATCGGGGGCTTCGGACACTTCCAATCTGTATTAATAAAGGATCGGAGGCCTCGGCCATTTACAATCTGTATTAATAAAGGATCGGGGGCCTCGGCCATTTACAATCTGTATTAATAAAGGATCGGGGGCCTCGGCCATTTACAATCTGTATTAATAAAGGATCGGGGGCCTCGGCCATTTACAATCTGTATTAATAAAGGATCGGGGGCCTCGGACACTTACAATCTGTATTAATAAAGGATCGGGGGCCTCGGCCATTTCAATCTGTATTAATAAAGGATCGGGGGCCTCGGCCATTTACAATCTGTATTAATAAAGGATCGGGGGCCTCGGCCATTTACAATCTGTATTAATAAAGGATCGGGGGCCTCGGCCATTTACAATCTGTATTAATAAAGGATCGGGGGCCTCGGCCATTTACAATCTGTATTAATAAAGGATCGGGAGGCCTCGGCCATTTACAATCTGTATTAATAAAGGATCGGGGGCCTCGGCCATTTACAATCTGTATTAATAAAGGATCGGGGGCCTCGGACACTTACAATCTGTATTAATAAAGGATCGGGGGCCTCGGCCATTTACAATCTGTATTAATAAAGGATCGGGGGCCTCGGACACTTACAATCTGTATTAATAAAGGATCGGAGGCCTCGGCCATTTACAATCTGTATTAATAAAGGATCGGGCGCCTCGGCCATTTACAATCTGTATTAATAAAGGATCGGGGGCCTCGGCCATTTACAATCTGTATTAATAAAGGATCGGGGGCCTCGGCCATTTACAATCTGTATTAATAAAGGATCGGGGGCCTCGGCCATTTACAATCTGTATTAATAAAGGATCGGGAGGCCTCGGCCATTTACAATCTGTATTAATAAAGGATCGGGAGGCCTCGGCCATTTACAATCTGTATTAATAAAGGATCGGGGGCCTCGGCCATTTACAATCTGTATTAATAAAGGATCGGGGGCCTCGGCACTTACAATCTGTATTAATAAAGGATCTGGGGCCTCGGCCATTTACAATCTGTATTAATAAAGGATCGGGGGCTTCGGACACTTCCAATCTGTATTAATAAAGGATCGGAGGCCTCGGCCATTTACAATCTGTATTAATAAAGGATCGGGGGCCTCGGCCATTTACAATTTGTATTAATAAAGGATCGGGGGCCTCGGCCATTTACAATCTGTATTAATAAAGGATCGGGGGCCTCTGCCATTTACAATCTGTATTAATAAAGGATCGGGGGCCTCGGACACTTACAATCTGTATTAATAAATGATCGGGGGCCTCGGCCATTTCAATCTGTATTAATAAAGGATCGGGGGCCTCGGCCATTTACAATATGTATTAATAAAGGATCGGGGGCCTCGGCCATTTACAATCTGTATTAATAAAGGATCGGGGGCCTCGGCCATTTACAATCTGTATTAATAAATGATCGGGGGCCTCGGCCATTTACAATCTGTATTAATAAAGGATCGGGGGCCTCGGCCATTTACAATCTGTATTAATAAAGGATCGGGGGCCTCGGCCATTTACAATCTGTATTAATAAAGGATCGGGAGGCCTCGGCCATTTACAATCTGTATTAATAAAGGATCGGGGGCCTCGGCCATTTACACTCTGTATTAATAAAGGATCGGGGGCCTCGGACACTTGCAATCTGTATTAATAAAGGATCGGGGGCCTCGGCCATTTACAATCTGTATTAATAAAGGATCGGGGGCCTCGGACACTTACAATCTGTATTCATAAAGGATCGTAGGCCTCGGCCATTTACAATTGGTATTAATAAAGGATCGGGGGCCTCGGCCATTGACAATCTGTATTAATAAAGGATCGGGGGCCTCGGCCATTTACAATCTGTATTAATAAAGGATCGGGGGCCTCGGCCATTTACAATCTGTATTAATAAAGGATCGGGGGCCTCGGACACTTACAATCTGTATTAATAAAGGATCGGGGGCCTCGGCCATTTCAATCTGTATTAATAAAGGATCGGGGGCCTCGGCCATTTACAATCTGTATTAATAAAGGATCGGGGGCCTCGGCCATTTACAATCTGTATTAATAAAGGATCGGGGGCCTCGGACATTTACAATCTGTATTAATAAAGGATCGGGGACCTCGGCCATTTACAATCTGTATTAATAAAGGATCGGGGGCCTCGGCCATTTACAATCTGTATTAATAAATGATCGGGGGCCTCGGCCATTTACAATCTGTATTAATAAAGGATCGGGGGCCTCGGCCATTTACAATCTGTATTAATAAAGGATCGGGGGCCTCGGCCATTTACAACCTGTATTAATAAAGGATCGGGGGCCTCGGCCATTTACAATCTGTATTAATAAAGGATCGGGGGCCTCGGCCATTTCAATCTGTATTAATAAAGGATCGGGGGCCTCGGCCATTTACAATCTGTATTAATAAAGGATCGGGGGCCTCGCCCATTTACAATCTGTATTAATAAATGATCGGGGGCCTCGGCCATTTACATTCTGTATTAATAAAGGATCGGGGGCCTCGGCCATTTACAATCTGTATTAATAAAGGATCGGGGGCCTCGGCCATTTACAATCTGTATTAATAAAGGATCGGGGGCCTCGGCCATTTACAATCTGTATTAATAAAGGATCGGGAGGCCTCGGCCATTTACAATCTGTATTAATAAAGGATCGGGGGCCTCGGCCATTTACAATCTGTATTAATAAAGGATCGGGGGCCTCGGACACTTGCAATCTGTATTAATAAAGGATCGGGGGCTTCGGCCATTTACAATCTGTATTAATAAAGGATCGGGGGCCTCGGACACTTACAATCTGTATTCATAAAGGATCGTAGGCCTCGGCCATTTACAATCTGTATTAATAAAGGATCGGGGGCCTCGGCCATTGACAATCTGTATTAATAAAGGATCGGGGGCCTCGGCCATTTACAATCTGTATTAATAAAGGATCGGGGGCCTCGGCCATTTACAATCTGTATTAATAAAGGATCGGGGGCCTCGGACACTTACAATCTGTATTAATAAAGGATCGGGGGCCTCGGCCATTTCAATCTGTATTAATAAAGGATCGGGGGCCTCGGCCATTTACAATCTGTATTAATAAAGGATCGGGGGCCTCGGCCATTTACAATCTGTATTAATAAAGGATCGGGGGCCTCGGACATTTACAATCTGTATTAATAAAGGATCGGGGACCTCGGCCATTTACAATCTGTATTAATAAAGGATCGGGGGCCTCGGCCATTTACAATCTGTATTAATAAATGATCGGGGGCCTCGGCCATTTACAATCTGTATTAATAAAGGATCGGGGGCCTCGGCCATTTACAATCGGTATTAATAAAGGATCGGGGGCCTCGGCCATTTACAATCTGTATTAATAAAGGATCGGGGGCCTCGGCCATTTACAATCTGTATTAATAAAGGATCGGGAGGCCTCGGCCATTTACAATCTGTATTAATAAAGGATCGGGGGCCTCGGCCATTTACAATCTGTATTAATAAAGGATCGGGGGCCTCGGACACTTACAATCTGTATTAATAAAGGATCGGGGGCCTCGGCCATTTACAATCTGTATTAATAAAGGATCGGGGGCCTCGGCCATTTACAATCTGTATTAATAAAGGATCGTAGGCCTCGGCCATTTACAGTCTGTATTAATAAAGGATCGGGGGCCTCGGCCATTGACAATCTGTATTAATAAAGGATCGGGGGCCTCGGACACTTACAATCTGTATTAATAAAGGATCGGGGGCCTCGGCCATTTCAATCTGTATTAATAAAGGATCGGGGGCCTCGGCCATTTACAATCTGTATTAATAAAGGATCGGGGGCCTCGGACACTTACAATCTGTATTAATAAAGGATCGGGGGCCTCGGCCATTTCAATCTGTATTAATAAAGGATCGGGGGCCTCGGCCATTTACAATCTGTATTAATAAAGGATCGGGGGCCTCGGCCATTTACAATCTGTATTAATAAAGGATCGGGGGCCTCGGCCATTTACAATCTGTATTAATAAAGGATCGGGGGCCTCGGCCATTTAAAATCTGTATTAATAAAGGATCGGGGGCCTCGGCCATTTACAATCTGTATTAATAAAGGATCGGGGCCTCGGACACTTACAATCTGTATTAATAAAGGATCGGGGGCCTCGGACACTTACAATCTGTATTAATAAAGGATCGGGGGCCTCGGCCATTTACAATCTGTATTAATAAAGGATCGGGGGCCTCGGCCATTTACAATCTGTATTAATAAAGGATCGGGGGCCTCGGCCATTTAAAATCTGTATTAATAAAGGATCGGGGGCCTCGGCCATTTACAATCTGTATTAATAAAGGATCGGGGGCCTCGGCCATTTACAATCTGTATTAATAAAGGATCGGGGGCCTCGGCCATTTACAATCTGTATTAATAAAGGATCGGGGGCCTCGGCCATTTACAATCTGTATTAGTAAAGGATCGGGGCCTCGGCCATTTACAATCTGTATTAATAAAGGATCGGGGGCCTCGGCCATTTACAATCTGTATTAATAAAGGATCGGGGGTCTCGGCCATTTACAATCTGTATTAATAAAGGATCGGGGCCTCGGCCATTTACAATCTGTATTAATAAAGGATCGGGGGCCTCGGCCATTTACAATCTGTATTAATAAAGGATCGGGGGCCTCGGCCATTTACAATCTGTATTAATAAAGGATCGGGGGCCTCGGCCATTTACAATCTGTATTAATAAAGGATCGGGAGGCCTCGGCCATTTACAATCTGTATTAATAAAGGATCGGGGGCCTCGGCCATTTACACTCTGTATTAATAAAGGATCGGGGGCCTCGGACACTTGCAATCTGTATTAATAAAGGATCGGGGGCCTCGGCCATTTACAATCTGTATTAATAAAGGATCGGGGGCCTCGGACACTTACAATCTGTATTCATAAAGGATCGTAGGCCTCGGCCATTTACAATTGGTATTAATAAAGGATCGGGGGCCTCGGCCATTGACAATCTGTATTAATAAAGGATCGGGGGCCTCGGCCATTTACAATCTGTATTAATAAAGGATCGGGGGCCTCGGCCATTTACAATCTGTATTAATAAAGGATCGGGGGCCTCGGACACTTACAATCTGTATTAATAAAGGATCGGGGGCCTCGGCCATTTCAATCTGTATTAATAAAGGATCGGGGGCCTCGGCCATTTACAATCTGTATTAATAAAGGATCGGGGGCCTCGGCCATTTACAATCTGTATTAATAAAGGATCGGGGGCCTCGGACATTTACAATCTGTATTAATAAAGGATCGGGGACCTCGGCCATTTACAATCTGTATTAATAAAGGATCGGGGGCCTCGGCCATTTACAATCTGTATTAATAAATGATCGGGGGCCTCGGCCATTTACAATCTGTATTAATAAAGGATCGGGGGCCTCGGCCATTTACAATCTGTATTAATAAAGGATCGGGGGCCTCGGCCATTTACAACCTGTATTAATAAAGGATCGGGGGCCTCGGCCATTTACAATCTGTATTAATAAAGGATCGGGGGCCTCGGCCATTTCAATCTGTATTAATAAAGGATCGGGGGCCTCGGCCATTTACAATCTGTATTAATAAAGGATCGGGGGCCTCGCCCATTTACAATCTGTATTAATAAATGATCGGGGGCCTCGGCCATTTACATTCTGTATTAATAAAGGATCGGGGGCCTCGGCCATTTACAATCTGTATTAATAAAGGATCGGGGGCCTCGGCCATTTACAATCTGTATTAATAAAGGATCGGGGGCCTCGGCCATTTACAATCTGTATTAATAAAGGATCGGGAGGCCTCGGCCATTTACAATCTGTATTAATAAAGGATCGGGGGCCTCGGCCATTTACAATCTGTATTAATAAAGGATCGGGGGCCTCGGACACTTGCAATCTGTATTAATAAAGGATCGGGGGCTTCGGCCATTTACAATCTGTATTAATAAAGGATCGGGGGCCTCGGACACTTACAATCTGTATTCATAAAGGATCGTAGGCCTCGGCCATTTACAATCTGTATTAATAAAGGATCGGGGGCCTCGGCCATTGACAATCTGTATTAATAAAGGATCGGGGGCCTCGGCCATTTACAATCTGTATTAATAAAGGATCGGGGGCCTCGGCCATTTACAATCTGTATTAATAAAGGATCGGGGGCCTCGGACACTTACAATCTGTATTAATAAAGGATCGGGGGCCTCGGCCATTTCAATCTGTATTAATAAAGGATCGGGGGCCTCGGCCATTTACAATCTGTATTAATAAAGGATCGGGGGCCTCGGCCATTTACAATCTGTATTAATAAAGGATCGGGGGCCTCGGACATTTACAATCTGTATTAATAAAGGATCGGGGACCTCGGCCATTTACAATCTGTATTAATAAAGGATCGGGGGCCTCGGCCATTTACAATCTGTATTAATAAATGATCGGGGGCCTCGGCCATTTACAATCTGTATTAATAAAGGATCGGGGGCCTCGGCCATTTACAATCGGTATTAATAAAGGATCGGGGGCCTCGGCCATTTACAATCTGTATTAATAAAGGATCGGGGGCCTCGGCCATTTACAATCTGTATTAATAAAGGATCGGGAGGCCTCGGCCATTTACAATCTGTATTAATAAAGGATCGGGGGCCTCGGCCATTTACAATCTGTATTAATAAAGGATCGGGGGCCTCGGACACTTACAATCTGTATTAATAAAGGATCGGGGGCCTCGGCCATTTACAATCTGTATTAATAAAGGATCGGGGGCCTCGGCCATTTACAATCTGTATTAATAAAGGATCGTAGGCCTCGGCCATTTACAGTCTGTATTAATAAAGGATCGGGGGCCTCGGCCATTGACAATCTGTATTAATAAAGGATCGGGGGCCTCGGACACTTACAATCTGTATTAATAAAGGATCGGGGGCCTCGGCCATTTCAATCTGTATTAATAAAGGATCGGGGGCCTCGGCCATTTACAATCTGTATTAATAAAGGATCGGGGGCCTCGGACACTTACAATCTGTATTAATAAAGGATCGGGGGCCTCGGCCATTTCAATCTGTATTAATAAAGGATCGGGGGCCTCGGCCATTTACAATCTGTATTAATAAAGGATCGGGGGCCTCGGCCATTTACAATCTGTATTAATAAAGGATCGGGGGCCTCGGCCATTTACAATCTGTATTAATAAAGGATCGGGGGCCTCGGCCATTTAAAATCTGTATTAATAAAGGATCGGGGGCCTCGGCCATTTACAATCTGTATTAATAAAGGATCGGGGCCTCGGACACTTACAATCTGTATTAATAAAGGATCGGGGGCCTCGGACACTTACAATCTGTATTAATAAAGGATCGGGGGCCTCGGCCATTTACAATCTGTATTAATAAAGGATCGGGGGCCTCGGCCATTTACAATCTGTATTAATAAAGGATCGGGGGCCTCGGCCATTTAAAATCTGTATTAATAAAGGATCGGGGGCCTCGGCCATTTACAATCTGTATTAATAAAGGATCGGGGGCCTCGGCCATTTACAATCTGTATTAATAAAGGATCGGGGGCCTCGGCCATTTACAATCTGTATTAATAAAGGATCGGGGGCCTCGGCCATTTACAATCTGTATTAGTAAAGGATCGGGGCCTCGGCCATTTACAATCTGTATTAATAAAGGATCGGGGGCCTCGGCCATTTACAATCTGTATTAATAAAGGATCGGGGGTCTCGGCCATTTACAATCTGTATTAATAAAGGATCGGGGCCTCGGCCATTTACAATCTGTATTAATAAAGGATCGGGGGCCTCGGCCATTTACAATCTGTATTAATAAAGGATCGGGGCCTCGGCCATTTACAATCTGTATTAATAAAGGATCGGGGGCCTCGGCCATTTACAATCTTTATTAATAAAGGATCGGGGGCCTCGTCCATTTACAATCTGTATTAATAAAGGATCGGAGGCCTCGGCCATTTACAATCTGTATTAATAAAGGATCGGGGGCCTCGGACACTTACAATCTGTATTAATAAAGGATCGGGGGCCTCGGCCATTTACAATCTGTATTAATAAAGGATCGGGGGCCTCGGCCATTTAAAATCTGTATTAATAAAGGATCGGGGCCTCGGCCATTTACAATCTGTATTAATAAAGGATCGGGGGCCACGGCCATTTACAATCTGTATTAATAAAGGATCGGGGGCCTCGGCCATTTAAAATCTGTATTAATAAAGGATCGGGGGCCTCGGCCATTTACAATCTGTATTAATAAAGGATCGGGGCCTCGGCCATTTAAAATCTGTATTAATAAAGGATCGGGGGCCTCGGCCATTTACAATCTGTATTAATAAAGGATCGGGGCCTCGGACACTTACAATCTGTATTAATAAAGGATCGGGGGCCTCGGACACTTACAATCTGTATTAATAAAGGATCGGGGGCCTCGGCCATTTACAATCTGTATTAATAAAGGATCGGGGGCCTCGGCCATTTACAATCTGTATTAATAAAGGATCGGGGGCCTCGGCCATTTACAATCTGTATTAATAAAGGATCGGGGGCCTCGGACACTTACAATCTGTATTAATAAAGGATCGGGGGCCTCGGCCATTTACAATCTGTATTAATAAAGGATCGGGGGCCTCGGCCATTTACAATCTGTATTAATATAGGATCGGGGGCCTCGGCCATTTACAATCTGTATTAATAAAGGATCGGGGGCCTCGGACACTTACAATCTGTATTAATAAAGGATCGGGGGCCTCGGCCATTTACAATCTGTATTAATAAAGGATCGGGGGCCTCGGCCATTTACAATCTATTAATAAAGGATCGGGGGCCTCGGCCATTTACAATCTGTATTAATAAAGGATCGGGGGCCTCGGCCATTTACAATCTGTATTAATAAAGGATCGGGGCCTCGGCCATTTACAATCTGTATTAATAAAGGATCGGGGGCCTCGGCCATTTAAAATCTGTATTAATAAAGGATCGGGGGCCTCGGCCATTTACAATCTGTATTAATAAAGGATCGGGGGCCTCGGCCATTTACAATCTGTATTAATAAAGGATCGGGGGCCTCGGCCATTTACAATCTGTATTAATAAAGGATCGGGGGCCTCGGCCATTTACAATCTGTATTAATAAAGGATCGGGGGCCTCGGCCATTTAAAATCTGTATTAATAAAGGATCGGGTGCCTCGGCCATTTACAATCTGTATTCATAAAGGATCGGTGCCTCGGCCATTTACAATCTGTATTAATAAAGGATCGGGGGCCTCGGCCATTTACAATTGTATTAATAAAGGATCGGGGCCTCGGCCATTTACAATCTGTATTAATAAAGGATCGGGGGCCTCGGCCATTTACAATCTGTATTAATAAAGGATCGGGGGCGCCAGCCATTTACAATCTGTATTAATAAAGGATCGGGGGCCTCGGCCATTTACAATCTGTATTAATAAAGGATCGGGAGCCTCGGACACTTACAATCTGTATTAATAAAGGATCGGGGCCTCGGCCATTTACAATCTATATTAATAAAGGATCGGGGCCTCGGCCATTTACAATCTGTATTAATAAAGGATCGGGGGCCTCGGCCATTTACAATCTGTATTAATAAAGGATCGGGGGCCTCGGACACTTACAATCTGTATTAATAAAGGATCGGGGGCCTCGGACACTTACAATCTGTATTAATAAAGGATCGGGAGGCCTCGGCCATTTACAATCTGTATGAATAAAGGATTGGGGGCCTCGGCCATTTACAATCTGTATTAATAAAGGATCGGGGGTCTCGGACACTTACAATCTGTATTAATAAAGGATCGGGGGCCTCGGCCATTTACAATCTGTATTAATAAAGGATCGGGGGCCTCGGACACTTACAATCTGTATTAATAAAGGATCGGGGGCCTCGGCCATTTACAATCTGTATTAATAAAGGATCGGGGGCCTCGGCCATTTACAATCTGTATTAATAAAGGATCGGGAGGCCTCGGCCATTTACAATCTGCATTCATAAAGGATCAGGAGGCCTCGGCCATTTACAATCTGTATTAATAAAGGATCGGGGCCTCGGCCATTTACAATCTGTATTAATAAAGGATCGGGGGCCTCGGCCATTTACAATCTGTATTAATAAAGGATCGGGGGCCTCGGCCATTTACAATCTGCATTAATAAAGGATCGGGGGCCTCGGCCATTTACAATCTGTATTAATAAAGGATCGGGGGCCTCGGACACTTACAATCTGTATTAATAAAGGATCGGGGGCCTCGGACACTTACAATCTGGATTAATAAAGGATCGGGAGGCCTCGGCCATTTACAATCTGTATTAATAAAGGATCGGGGGCCTCGGCCATTTACAATCTGTATTAATAAAGGATCGGGGGCCTCGGCCATTTACAATCTGTATCAATAAAGGTTCGGGGGCCTCGGCCATTGACAATCTGTATTAATAAAGGATCGGGGGCCTCGGCCATTTACAATATGTATTAATAAAGGATCGGGGGCCTCGGCCATTTACAATTTGTATTAATAAAGGATCGGGGGCCTCGGCCATTTACAATCTGTATTAATAAATGATCGGGCGCCTCGGCCATTTACAATCTGTATTAATAAAGGATCGGGGGCCTCGGCCATTTACAATCTGTATTAATAAAGGATCGGGGGCCTCGGACACTTACAATCTGTATTAATAAAGGATCGGGGGCCTCGGCCATTTACAATCTGTATTAATAAAGGATCGGGGGCCTCGGACACTTACAATCTGTATTAATAAAGGATCGTAGGCCTCGGCCATTTACAATCTGTATTAATAAAGGATCGGGGGCCTCGACCATTGACAATCTGTATTAATAAAGGATCGGGGGCCTCGGCCATTTACAATCTGTATTAATAAAGGATCGGGGGCCTCGGCCATTTACAATCTGTATTAATAAAGGATCGGGGGCCTCGGACACTTACAATCTGTATTAATAAAAGATCGGGGGCCTCGGCCATTTCAATCTGTATTAATAAAGGATCGGGGGCCTCGGCCATTTACAATCTGTATTAATAAAGGATCGGGGGCCTCGGCCATTTACAATCTGTATTAATAAAGGATCGGGGGCCTCGGCCATTTACAATCTATTAATAAAGGATCGGGGGCCTCGGCCATTTACAATCTGTATTAATAAAGGATCGGGAGGCCTCGGCCATTTACAATCTGTATTAATAAAGGATCGGGGGCCTCGGCCATTTACAATCTGTATTAATAAAGGATCGGGGGCCTCGGACACTTACAATCTGTATTAATAAAGGATCGGGGGCCTCGGCCATTTACAAACTGTATTAATAAAGGATCGGGGGCCTCGGACACTTACAATCTGTATTAATAAAGGATCGTAGGCCTCGGCCATTTACAATCTGTATTAATAAAGGATCGGGGGCCTCGGCCATTGATAATCTGTATTAATAAAGGATCGGGGGCCTCGGCCATTTACAATCTGTATTAATAAAGGATCGGGGGCCTCGGCCATTTACAATCTGTATTAATAAAGGATCGGGGGCCTCGGACACTTACAATCTGTATTAATAAAGGATCGGGGGCCTCGGCCATTTCAATCTGTATTAATAAAGGATCGGGGGCCTCGGCCATTTACAATCTGTATTAATAAAGGATCGGGGGCCTCGGCCATTTACAATCTGTATTAATAAAGGATCGGGGGCCTCGGCCATTTACAATCTATTAATAAAGGATCGGGGGCCTCGGCCATTTCAATCTGTATTAATAAAGGATCGGAGGCCTCGGCCATTTACAATCTGTATTAATAAAGGATCGGGGCCTCGGCCATTTACAATCTGTATTAATAAAGGATCGGGGTCCTCGGCCATTTACAATCTGTATTAATAAAGGATCGGGGGCCTCGGCCATTTACAATCTGTATTAATAAAGGATCGGGGGCCTCGGACATTTACAATCTGTATTAATAAAGGATCGGGGACCTCGGCCATTTACAATCTGTATTAATAAAGGATCGGGGGCCTCGGCCATTTACAATCTGTATTAATAAAGGATCGGGGGCCACGGGCATTTACAATCTGTATTAATAAAGGATCGGGGGCCTCGGCCATTTACAATCTGTATTAATAAAGGATCGGGGGCCTCGGCCATTTACAATCTGTATTAATAAAGGATCGGGGGCCTCGGCCATTTACAATCTGTATTAATAAAGGATCGGGGGCCTCGGCCACTTACAATCTGTATTAATAAAGGATCGGGGGCCTCGGCCATTTACAATCTGTATTAATAAAGGATCGGGGGCATCGGCCATTTACAATCTGTATTAATAAATGATCGGGGGCCTCGGCCATTTACAATCTGTATTAATAAAGGATCGGGGGCCTCGGCCATTTACAATCTGTATTAATAAAGGATCGGGGGCCTCGGCCATTTACAATCTGTATTAATAAAGGATCGGGGGCCTCGGCCATTTACAATCTGTATTAATAAAGGATCGGGAGGCCTCGGCCATTTACAATCTGTATTAATAAAGGATCGGGAGGCCTCGGCCATTTACAATCTGTATTAATGAAGGAGCGGGGGCCTCGGCCATTTACAATCTGTATTAATAAAGGATCGGGGGCCTCGGCACTTACAATCTGTATTAATAAAGGATCTGGGGCCTCGGCCATTTACAATCTGTATTAATAAAGGATCGGGGGCTTCGGACACTTCCAATCTGTATTAATAAAGGATCGGAGGCCTCGGCCATTTACAATCTGTATTAATAAAGGATCGGGGGCCTCGGACACTTACAATCTGTATTAATAAAGGATCGGGGGCCTCGGCCATTTACAATCTGTATTAATAAAGGATCGGGGGCCTCGGCCATTTACAATCTGTATTAATAAAGGATCGGGGGCCTCGGCCATTTACAATCTGTATTAATAAAGGATCGGGGGCCTCGGACACTTACAATCTGTATTAATAAAGGATCGGGGGCCTCGGCCATTTACAATCTGTATTAATAAAGGATCGGGGGCCTCGGCCATTTACAATCTGTATTAATAAAGGATCGGGGGCCTCGGCCATTTACAATCTGTATTAATAAAGGATCGGGGGCCTCGGCCATTTACAATCTGTATTAATAAAGGATCGGGGGCCTCGGCCATTTACAATCTGTATTAATAAAGGATCGGGGGCCTCGGACACTTACAATCTGTATTAATAAAGGATCGGGGGCCTCGGCCATTTACAATCTGTATTAATAAAGGATCGGGGGCCTCGGCCATTTACAATCTGTATTAATAAAGGATCGGGGGCCTCGGCCATTTACAATCTGTATTAATAAAGGATCGGGGGCCTCGGACACTTACAATCTGTATTAATAAAGGATCGGGGGCCTCGGCCATTTACAATCTGTATTAATAAAGGATCGGGGGCCTCGGCCATTTACAATCTATTAATAAAGGATCGGGGGCCTCGGCCATTTACAATCTGTATTAATAAAGGATCGGGGGCCTCGGCCATTTACAATCTGTATTAATAAAGGATCGGGGCCTCGGCCATTTACAATCTGTATTAATAAAGGATCGGGGGCCTCGGCCATTTAAAATCTGTATTAATAAAGGATCGGGGGCCTCGGCCATTTACAATCTGTATTAATAAAGGATCGGGGGCCTCGGCCATTTACAATCTGTATTAATAAAGGATCGGGGGCCTCGGCCATTTACAATCTGTATTAATAAAGGATCGGGGGCCTCGGCCATTTAAAATCTGTATTAATAAAGGATCGGGTGCCTCGGCCATTTACAATCTGTATTCATAAAGGATCGGTGCCTCGGCCATTTACAATCTGTATTAATAAAGGATCGGGGGCCTCGGCCATTTACAATTGTATTAATAAAGGATCGGGGCCTCGGCCATTTACAATCTGTATTAATAAAGGATCGGGGGCCTCGGCCATTTACAATCTGTATTAATAAAGGATCGGGGGCGCCAGCCATTTACAATCTGTATTAATAAAGGATCGGGGGCCTCGGCCATTTACAATCTGTATTAATAAAGGATCGGGAGCCTCGGACACTTCCAATCTGTATTAATAAAGGATCGGGGCCTCGGCCATTTACAATCTATATTAATAAAGGATCGGGGCCTCGGCCATTTACAATCTGTATTAATAAAGGATCGGGGGCCTCGGCCATTTACAATCTGTATTAATAAAGGATCGGGGGCCTCGGACACTTACAATCTGTATTAATAAAGGATCGGGGGCCTCGGACACTTACAATCTGTATTAATAAAGGATCGGGAGGCCTCGGCCATTTACAATCTGTATTAATAAAGGATCGGGGGCCTCGGCCATTTACAATCTGTATTAATAAAGGATCGGGGGCCTCGGACACTTACAATCTGTATTAATAAAGGATCGGGGGCCTCGGACACTTACAATCTGTATTAATAAAGGATCGGGAGGCCTCGGCCATTTACAATCTGTATGAATAAAGGATTGGGGGCCTCGGCCATTTACAATCTGTATTAATAAAGGATCGGGGGTCTCGGACACTTACAATCTGTATTAATAAAGGATCGGGGGCCTCGGCCATTTACAATCTGTATTAATAAAGGATCGGGGGCCTCGGACACTTACAATCTGTATTAATAAAGGATCGGGGGCCTCGGCCATTTACAATCTGTATTAATAAAGGATCGGGGGCCTCGGCCATTTACAATCTGTATTAATAAAGGATCGGGAGGCCTCGGCCATTTACAATCTGTATTCATAAAGGATCAGGAGGCCTCGGCCATTTACAATCTGTATTAATAAAGGATCGGGGCCTCGGCCATTTACAATCTGTATTAATAAATGATCGGGGGCCTCGGCCATTTACAATCTGTATTAATAAAGGATCGGGGGCCTCGGCCATTTACAATCTGCATTAATAAAGGATCGGGGGCCTCGGCCATTTACAATCTGTATTAATAAAGGATCGGGGACTTGGACACTTACAATCTGTATTAATAAAGGATCGGGGGCCTCGGCCATTTACAATATGTATTAATAAAGGATCGGGGGCCTCGGCCATTTACAATTTGTATTAATAAAGGATCGGGGGCCTCGGCCATTTACAATCTGTATTAATAAATGATCGGGCGCCTCGGCCATTTACAATCTGTATTAATAAAGGATCGGGGGCCTCGGCCATTTACAATCTGTATTAATAAAGGATCGGGGGCCTCGGCCATTTACAATCTGTATGAATAAAGGATCGGGGGCCTCGGCCATTTACAATCTGTATTAATAAAGGATCGGGAGGCCTCGGCCATTTACAATCTGTATTAATAAAGGATCGGGGGCCTCGGCCATTTACAATCTGTATTAATAAAGGATCGGGGGCCTCGGACACTTACAATCTGTATTAATAAAGGATCGGGGGCCTCGGCCATTTACAATCTGTATTAATAAAGGATCGGGGGCCTCGGACACTTACAATCTGTATTAATAAAGGATCGTAGGCCTCGGCCATTTACAATCTGTATTAATAAAGGATCGGGGGCCTCGACCATTGACAATCTGTATTAATAAAGGATCGGGGGCCTCGGCCATTTACAATCTGTATTAATAAAGGATCGGGGGCCTCGGCCATTTACAATCTGTATTAATAAAGGATCGGGGGCCTCGGACACTTACAATCTGTATTAATAAAGGATCGGGGGCCTCGGCCATTTCAATCTGTATTAATAAAGGATCGGGGGCCTCGGCCATTTACAATCTGTATTAATAAAGGATCGGGGGCCTCGGCCATTTACAATCTGTATTAATAAAGGATCGGGGGCCTCGGACATTTACAATCTGTATTAATAAAGGATCGGGGACCTCGGCCATTTACAATCTGTATTAATAAAGAATCGGGGGCCTCGGCCATTTACAATCTGTATTAATAAATGATCGGGGGCCTCGGCCATTTACAATCTGTATTAATAAAGGATCGGGGGCCTCGGCCATTTACAATCTGTATTAATAAAGGATCGGGGGCCTCGGCCATTTACAATCTGTATTAATAAAGGATCGGGGGCCTCGGCCATTTACAATCTGTATTAATAAAGGATCGGGGGCCTCGGCCATTTACAATCTGTATTAATAAAGGATCGGGAGGCCTCGGCCATTTACAATCTGTATTAATAAAGGATCGGGGGCCTCGGCCATTTACAATCTGTATTAATAAAGGATCGGGGGCCTCGGACACTTGCAATCTGTATTAATAAAGGATCGGGGGCTTCGGCCATTTACAATCTGTATTAATAAAGGATCGGGGGCCTCGGACACTTACAATCTGTATTCATAAAGGATCGTAGGCCTCGGCCATTTACAATCTGTATTAATAAAGGATCGGGGGCCTCGGCCATTGACAATCTGTATTAATAAAGGATCGGGGGCCTCGGCCATTTACAATCTGTATTAATAAAGGATCGGGGGCCTCGGCCATTTACAATCTGTATTAATAAAGGATCGGGGGCCTCGGACACTTACAATCTGTATTAATAAAGGATCGGGGGCCTCGGCCATTTCAATCTGTATTAATAAAGGATCGGGGGCCTCGGCCATTTACAATCTGTATTAATAAAGGATCGGGGGCCTCGGCCATTTACAATCTGTATTAATAAAGGATCGGGGGCCTCGGACATTTACAATCTGTATTAATAAAGGATCGGGGACCTCGGCCATTTACAATCTGTATTAATAAAGGATCGGGGGCCTCGGCCATTTACAATCTGTATTAATAAATGATCGGGGGCCTCGGCCATTTACAATCTGTATTAATAAAGGATCGGGGGCCTCGGCCATTTACAATCTGTATTAATAAAGGATCGGGGGCCTCGGCCATTTACAATCTGTATTAATAAAGGATCGGGGGCCTCGGCCATTTACAATCTGTATTAATAAAGGATCGGGAGGCCTCGGCCATTTACAATCTGTATTAATAAAGGATCGGGGGCCTCGGCCATTTACAATCTGTATTAATAAAGGATCGGGGGCCTCGGACACTTACAATCTGTATTAATAAAGGATCGGGGGCCTCGGCCATTTACAATCTGTATTAATAAAGGATCGGGGGCCTCGGCCATTTACAATCTGTATTAATAAAGGATCGTAGGCCTCGGCCATTTACAATCTGTATTAATAAAGGATCGGGGGCCTCGGCCATTGACAATCTGTATTAATAAAGGATCGGGGGCCTCGGACACTTACAATCTGTATTAATAAAGGATCGGGGGCCTCGGCCATTTCAATCTGTATTAATAAAGGATCGGGGGCCTCGGCCATTTACAATCTGTATTAATAAAGGATCGGGGGCCTCGGACACTTACAATCTGTATTAATAAAGGATCGGGGGCCTCGGCCATTTCAATCTGTATTAATAAAGGATCGGGGGCCTCGGCCATTTACAATCTGTATTAATAAAGGATCGGGGGCCTCGGCCATTTACAATCTGTATTAATAAAGGATCGGGGGCCTCGGCCATTTACAATCTGTATTAATAAAGGATCGGGGGCCTCGGCCATTTAAAATCTGTATTAATAAAGGATCGGGGGCCTCGGACACTTACAATCTGTATTAATAAAGGATCGGGGGCCTCGGACACTTACAATCTGTATTAATAAAGGATCGGGGGCCTCGGCCATTTACAATCTGTATTAATAAAGGATCGGGGGCCTCGGCCATTTACAATCTGTATTAATAAAGGATCGGGGGCCTCGGCCATTTAAAATCTGTATTAATAAAGGATCGGGGGCCTCGGCCATTTACAATCTGTATTAATAAAGGATCGGGGGCCTCGGCCATTTACAATCTGTATTAATAAAGGATCGGGGGCCTCGGACACTTACAATCTGTATTAATAAAGGATCGGGGGCCTCGGCCATTTACAATCTGTATTAATAAAGGATCGGGGGCCTCGGCCATTTAAAATCTGTATTAATAAAGGATCGGGGCCTCGGCCATTTACAATCTGTATTAATAAAGGATCGGGGGCCTCGGCCATTTACAATCTGTATTAATAAAGGATTGGGGGCCTCGGCCATTTAAAATCTGTATTAATAAAGGATCGGGGGCCTCGGCCATTTACAATCTGTATTAATAAAGGATCGGGGCCTCGGCCATTTAAAATCTGTATTAATAAAGGATCGGGGGCCTCGGCCATTTACAATCTGTATTAATAAAGGATCGGGGCCTCGGACACTTACAATCTGTATTAATAAAGGATCGGGGGCCTCGGACACTTACAATCTGTATTAATAAAGGATCGGGGGCCTCGGCCATTTACAATCTGTATTAATAAAGGATCGGGGGCCTCGGCCATTTACAATCTGTATTAATAAAGGATCGGGGGCCTCGGCCATTTACAATCTGTATTAATAAAGGATCGGGGGCCTCGGACACTTACAATCTGTATTAATAAAGGATCGGGGGCCTCGGCCATTTACAATCTGTATTAATAAAGGATCGGGGGCCTCGGCCATTTACAATCTGTATTAATAAAGGATCGGGGGCCTCGGCCATTTACAATCTGTATTAATAAAGGATCGGGGGCCTCGGACACTTACAATCTGTATTAATAAAGGATCGGGGGCCTCGGCCATTTACAATCTGTATTAATAAAGGATCGGGGGCCTCGGCCATTTACAATCTATTAATAAAGGATCGGGGGCCTCGGCCATTTACAATCTGTATTAATAAAGGATCGGGGGCCTCGGCCATTTACAATCTGTATTAATAAAGGATCGGGGCCTCGGCCATTTACAATCTGTATTAATAAAGGATCGGGGGCCTCGGCCATTTAAAATCTGTATTAATAAAGGATCGGGGGCCTCGGCCATTTACAATCTGTATTAATAAAGGATCGGGGGCCTCGGCCATTTACAATCTGTATTAATAAAGGATCGGGGGCCTCGGCCATTTACAATCTGTATTAATAAAGGATCGGGGGCCTCGGCCATTTAAAATCTGTATTAATAAAGGATCGGGTGCCTCGGCCATTTACAATCTGTATTCATAAAGGATCGGTGCCTCGGCCATTTACAATCTGTATTAATAAAGGATCGGGGGCCTCGGCCATTTACAATTGTATTAATAAAGGATCGGGGCCTCGGCCATTTACAATCTGTATTAATAAAGGATCGGGGGCCTCGGCCATTTACAATCTGTATTAATAAAGGATCGGGGGCGCCAGCCATTTACAATCTGTATTAATAAAGGATCGGGGGCCTCGGCCATTTACAATCTGTATTAATAAAGGATCGGGAGCCTCGGACACTTCCAATCTGTATTAATAAAGGATCGGGGCCTCGGCCATTTACAATCTATATTAATAAAGGATCGGGGCCTCGGCCATTTACAATCTGTATTAATAAAGGATCGGGGGCCTCGGCCATTTACAATCTGTATTAATAAAGGATCGGGGGCCTCGGACACTTACAATCTGTATTAATAAAGGATCGGGGGCCTCGGACACTTACAATCTGTATTAATAAAGGATCGGGAGGCCTCGGCCATTTACAATCTGTATGAATAAAGGATTGGGGGCCTCGGCCATTTACAATCTGTATTAATAAAGGATCGGGGGTCTCGGACACTTACAATCTGTATTAATAAAGGATCGGGGGCCTCGGCCATTTACAATCTGTATTAATAAAGGATCGGGGGCCTCGGACACTTACAATCTGTATTAATAAAGGATCGGGGGCCTCGGCCATTTACAATCTGTATTAATAAAGGATCGGGGGCCTCGGCCATTTACAATCTGTATTAATAAAGGATCGGGAGGCCTCGGCCATTTACAATCTGTATTCATAAAGGATCAGGAGGCCTCGGCCATTTACAATCTGTATTAATAAAGGATCGGGGCCTCGGCCATTTACAATCTGTATTAATAAAGGATCGGGGGCCTCGGCCATTTACAATCTGTATTAATAAAGGATCGGGGGCCTCGGCCATTTACAATCTGCATTAATAAAGGATCGGGGGCCTCGGCCATTTACAATCTGTATTAATAAAGGATCGGGGGCCTCGGACACTTACAATCTGTATTAATAAAGGATCGGGGGCCTCGGACACTTACAATCTGGATTAATAAAGGATCGGGAGGCCTCGGCCATTTACAATCTGTATTAATAAAGGATCGGGGGCCTCGGCCATTTACAATCTGTATTAATAAAGGATCGGGGGCCTCGGCCATTTACAATCTGTATCAATAAAGGTTCGGGGGCCTCGGCCATTGACAATCTGTATTAATAAAGGATCGGGGGCCTCGGCCATTTACAATATGTATTAATAAAGGATCGGGGGCCTCGGCCATTTACAATTTGTATTAATAAAGGATCGGGGGCCTCGGCCATTTACAATCTGTATTAATAAATGATCGGGCGCCTCGGCCATTTACAATCTGTATTAATAAAGGATCGGGGGCCTCGGCCATTTACAATCTGTATTAATAAAGGATCGGGGGCCTCGGCCATTTACAATCTGTATGAATAAAGGATCGGGGGCCTCGGCCATTTACAATCTGTATTAATAAAGGATCGGGAGGCCTCGGCCATTTACAATCTGTATTAATAAAGGATCGGGGGCCTCGGCCATTTACAATCTGTATTAATAAAGGATCGGGGGCCTCGGACACTTACAATCTGTGTTAATAAAGGATCGGGGGCCTCGGCCATTTACAATCTGTATTAATAAAGGATCGGGGGCCTCGGACACTTACAATCTGTATTAATAAAGGATCGTAGGCCTCGGCCATTTACAATCTGTATTAATAAAGGATCGGGGGCCTCGACCATTGACAATCTGTATTAATAAAGGATCGGGGGCCTCGGCCATTTACAATCTGTATTAATAAAGGATCGGGGGCCTCGGCCATTTACAATCTGTATTAATAAAGGATCGGGGGCCTCGGACACTTACAATCTGTATTAATAAAGGATCGGGGGCCTCGGCCATTTACAATCTGTATTAATAAAGGATCGGGGGCCTCGGCCATTTACAATCTGTATTAATAAAGGATCGGGGGCCTCGGCCATTTACAATCTGTATTAATAAAGGATCGGGGGCCTCGGCCATTTACAATCTATTAATAAAGGATCGGGGGCCTCGGCCATTTACAATCTGTATTAATAAAGGATCGGGAGGCCTCGGCCATTTACAATCTGTATTAATAAAGGATCGGGGGCCTCGGCCATTTACAATCTGTATTAATAAAGGATCGGGGGCCTCGGACACTTACAATCTGTATTAATAAAGGATCGGGGGCCTCGGCCATTTACAAACTGTATTAATAAAGGATCGGGGGCCTCGGACACTTACAATCTGTATTAATAAAGGATCGTAGGCCTCGGCCATTTACAATCTGTATTAATAAAGGATCGGGGGCCTCGGCCATTGACAATCTGTATTAATAAAGGATCGGGGGCCTCGGCCATTTACAATCTGTATTAATAAAGGATCGGGGGCCTCGGCCATTTACAATCTGTATTAATAAAGGATCGGGGGCCTCGGACACTTACAATCTGTATGAATAAAGGATCGGGGGCCTCGGCCATTTCAATCTGTATTAATAAAGGATCGGGGGCCTCGGCCATTTACAATCTGTATTAATAAAGGATCGGGGGCCTCGGCCATTTACAATCTGTATTAATAAAGGATCGGGGGCCTCGGCCATTTACAATCTATTAATAAAGGATCGGGGGCCTCGGCCATTTCAATCTGTATTAATAAAGGATCGGAGGCCTCGGCCATTTACAAACTGTATTAATAAAGGATCGGGGCCTCGGCCATTTACAATCTGTATTAATAAAGGATCGGGGTCCTCGGCCATTTACAATCTGTATTAATAAAGGATCGGGGGCCTCGGCCATTTACAATCTGTATTAATAAAGGATCGGGGGCCTCGGACATTTACAATCTGTATTAATAAAGGATCGGGGACCTCGGCCATTTACAATCTGTATTAATGAAGGATCGGGGGCCTCGGCCATTTACAATCTGTATTAATAAAGGATCGGGGGCCACGGGCATTTACAATCTGTATTAATAAAGGATCGGGGGCCTCGGCCATTTACAATCTGTATTAATAAAGGATCGGGGGCCTCGGCCATTTACAATCTGTATTAATAAAGGATCGGGGGCCTCGGCCATTTACAATCTGTATTAATAAAGGATCGGGGGCCTCGGCCATTTACAATCTGTATTAATAAAGGATCGGGGGCCTCGGCCATTTACAATCTGTATTAATAAAGGATCGGGGGCATCGGCCATTTACAATCTGTATTAATAAATGATCGGGGGCCTCGGCCATTTACAATCTGTATTAATAAAGGATCGGGGGCCTCGGCCATTTACAATCTGTATTAATAAAGGATCGGGGGCCTCGGCCATTTACAATCTGTATTAATAAAGGATCGGGGGCCTCGGCCATTTACAATCTGTATTAATAAAGGATCGGGAGGCCTCGGCCATTTACAATCTGTATTAATAAAGGATCGGGAGGCCTCGGCCATTTACAATCTGTATTAATGAAGGAGCGGGGGCCTCGGCCATTTACAATCTGTATTAATAAAGGATCGGGGGCCTCGGCACTTACAATCTGTATTAATAAAGGATCTGGGGCCTCGGCCATTTACAATCTGTATTAATAAAGGATCGGGGGCTTCGGACACTTCCAATCTGTATTAATAAAGGATCGGAGGCCTCGGCCATTTACAATCTGTATTAATAAAGGATCGGGGGCCTCGGACACTTACAATCTGTATTAATAAAGGATCGGGGGCCTCGGCCATTTCAATCTGTATTAATAAAGGATCGGGGGCCTCGGCCATTTACAATATGTATTAATAAAGGATCGGGGGCCTCGGCCATTTACAATCTGTATTAATAAAGGATCGGGGGCCTCGGCCATTTACAATCTGTATTAATAAAGGATCGGGGGCCTCGGCCATTTACAATCTGTATTAATAAAGGATCGGGGGCCTCGGCCATTTACAATCTGTATTAATAAAGGATCGGGAGGCCTCGGCCATTTACAATCTGTATTAATAAAGGATCGGGGGCCTCGGCCATTTACACTCTGTATTAATAAAGGATCGGGGGCCTCGGACACTTGCAATCTGTATTAATAAAGGATCGGGGGCCTCGGCCATTTACAATCTGTATTAATAAAGGATCGGGGGCCTCGGACACTTACAATCTGTATTCATAAAGGATCGTAGGCCTCGGCCATTTACAATCTGTATTAATAAAGGATTGGGGGCCTCGGCCATTGACAATCTGTATTAATAAAGGATCGGGGGCCTCGGCCATTTACAATCTGTATTAATAAAGGATCGGGGGCCTCGGCCATTTACAATCTGTATTAATAAAGGATCGGGGGCCTCGGACACTTACAATCTGTATTAATAAAGGATCGGGGGCCTCGGCCATTTCAATCTGTATTAATAAAGGATCGGGGGCCTCGGCCATTTACAATCTGTATTAATAAAGGATCGGGGGCCTCGGCCATTTACAATCTGTATTAATAAAGGATCGGGGGCCTCGGACATTTACAATCTGTATTAATAAAGGATCGGGGACCTCGGCCATTTACAATCTGTATTAATGAAGGATCGGGGGCCTCGGCCATTTACAATCTGTATTAATAAATGATCGGGGGCCTCGGCCATTTACAATCTGTATTAATAAAGGATCGGGGGCCTCGGCCATTTACAATCTGTATTAATAAAGGATCGGGGGCCTCGGCCATTTACAATCTGTATTAATAAAGGATCGGGGGCCTCGGCCATTTACAATCTGCATTAATAAAGGATCGGGAGGCCTCGGCCATTTACAATCTGTATTAATAAAGGATCGGGGGCCTCGGCCATTTACAATCTGTATTAATAAAGGATCGGGGGCCTCGGACACTTACAATCTGTATTAATAAAGGATCGGGGGCCTCGGCCATTTACAATCTGTATTAATAAAGGATCGGGGGCCTCGGCCATTGACAATCTGTATTAATAAAGGATCGTAGGCCTCGGCCATTTACAATCTGTATTAATAAAGGATCGGGGGCCTCGGCCATTGACAATCTGTATTAATAAAGGATCGGGGGCCTCGGACACTTACAATCTGTATTAATAAAGGATCGGGGGCCTCGGCCATTTCAATCTGTATTAATAAAGGATCGGGGGCCTCGGCCATTTACAATCTGTATTAATAAAGGATCGGGGGCCTCGGACACTTACAATCTGTATTAATAAAGGATCGGGGGCCTCGGCCATTTACAATCTGTATTAATAAAGGATCGGGGGCCTCGGCCATTTACAATCTGTATTAATAAAGGATCGGGGGCCTCGGCCATTTACAATCTGTATTAATAAAGGATCGGGGCCTCGGCCATTTACAATCTGTATTAATAAAGGATCGGGGGCCTCGGCCATTTACAATCTGTATTAATAAAGGATCGGGGGTCTCGGCCATTTACAATCTGTATTAATAAAGGATCGGGGCCTCGGCCATTTACAATATGTATTAATAAAGGATCGGGGGCCTCGGCCATTTACAATCTGTATTAATAAAGGATCGGGGCCTCGGCCATTTACAATCTGTATTAATAAAGGATCGGGGGCCTCGGCCATTTACAATCTTTATTAATAAAGGATCGGGGGCCTCGTCCATTTACAATCTGTATTAATAAAGGATCGGAGGCCTCGGCCATTTACAATCTGTATTAATAAAGGATCGGGGGCCTCGGACACTTACAATCTGTATTAATAAAGGATCGGGGGCCTCGGCCATTTACAATCTGTATTAATAAAGGATCGGAGCCTCGGCCATTTAAAATCTGTATTAATAAAGGATCGGGGCCTCGGCCATTTACAATCTGTATTAATAAAGGATCGGGGGCCTCGGCCATTTACAATCTGTATTAATAAAGGATTGGGGGCCTCGGCCATTTAAAATCTGTATTAATAAAGGATCGGGGGCCTCGGCCATTTACAATCTGTATTAATAAAGGATCGGGGCCTCGGCCATTTAAAATCTGTATTAATAAAGGATCGGGGGCCTCGGCCATTTACAATCTGTATTAATAAAGGATCGGGGCCTCGGACACTTACAATCTGTATTAATAAAGGATAGGGGGCCTCGGACATTTACAATCTGTATTAATAAAGGATCGGGGGCCTCGGCCATTTACAATCTGTATTAATAAAGGATCGGGGGCCTCGGCCATTTACAATCTGTATTAATAAAGGATCGGGGGCCTCGGCCATTTACAATCTGTATTAATAAAGGATCGGGGGCCTCGGACACTTACAATCTCTATTAATAAAGGATCGGGGGCCTCGTTCATTTACAATCTGTATTAATAAAGGATCGGGGGCCTCGGCCATTTACAATCTGTATTAATAAAGGATCGGGGGCCTCGGCCATTGACAATCTGTATTAATAAAGGATCGGGGGCCTCGGACACTTACAATCTGTATTAATAAAGGATCGGGGGCCTCGGCCATTTACAATCTGTATTAATAAAGGATCGGGGGCCTCGGCCATTTACAATCTATTAATAAAGGATCGGGGGCCTCGGCCATTTACAATCTGTATTAATAAAGGATTGGGGGCCTCGGCCATTTACAATCTGTATTAATAAAGGATCGGGGCCTCGGCCATTTACAATCTGTATTAATAAAGGATCGGGGGCCTCGGCCATTTACAATCTGTATTAATAAAGGATCGGGGGCCTCGGCCATTTACAATCTGTATTAATAAAGGATCGGGGGCCTCGGCCATTTAAAATCTGTATTAATAAAGGATCGGGTGCCTCGGCCATTTACAATCTGTATTCATAAAGGATCGGTGCCTCGGCCATTTACAATCTGTATTAATAAAGGATCGGGGGCCTCGGCCATTTACAATTGTATTAATAAAGGATCGGGGCCTCGGCCATTTACAATCTGTATTAATAAAGGATCGGGGGCCTCGGCCATTTACAATCTGTATTAATAAAGGATCGGGGGCGCCAGCCATTTACAATCTGTATTAATAAAGGATCGGGGGCCTCGGCCATTTACAATCTGTATTAATAAAGGATCGGGAGCCTCGGACACTTACAATCTGTATTAATAAAGGATCGGGGCCTCGGCCATTTACAATCTATATTAATAAAGGATCGGGGCCTCGGCCATTTACAATCTGTATTAATAAAGGATCGGGGGCCTCGGCCATTTACAATCTGTATTAATAAAGGATCGGGGGCCTCGGACACTTACAATCTGGATTAATAAAGGATCGGGAGGCCTCGGCCATTTACAATCTGTATTAATAAAGGATCGGGGGCCTCGGCCATTTACAATCTGTATTAATAAAGGATCGGGGGCCTCGGCCATTTACAATCTGTATCAATAAAGGTTCGGGGGCCTCGGCCATTGACAATCTGTATTAATAAAGGATCGGGGGCCTCGGCCATTTACAATCTGTATTAATAAAGGATCGGGGGCCTCGGCCATTGACAATCTGTATTAATAAAGGATCGTAGGCCTCGGCCATTTACAATCTGTATTAATAAAGGATCGGGGGCCTCGGCCATTGACAATCTGTATTAATAAAGGATCGGGGGCCTCGGACACTTACAATCTGTATTAATAAAGGATCGGGGGCCTCGGCCATTTCAATCTGTATTAATAAAGGATCGGGGGCCTCGGCCATTTACAATCTGTATTAATAAAGGATCGGGGGCCTCGGACACTTACAATCTGTATTAATAAAGGATAGGGGGCCTCGGCCATTTACAATCTGTATTAATAAAGGATCGGGGGCCTCGGCCATTTACAATCTGTATTAATAAAGGATCGGGGGCCTCGGCCATTTACAATCTGTATTAATAAAGGATCGGGGCCTCGGCCATTTACAATCTGTATTAATAAAGGATCGGGGGCCTCGGCCATTTACAATCTGTATTAATAAAGGATCGGGGGTCTCGGCCATTTACAATCTGTATTAATAAAGGATCGGGGCCTCGGCCATTTACAATATGTATTAATAAAGGATCGGGGGCCTCGGCCATTTACAATCTGTATTAATAAAGGATCGGGGCCTCGGCCATTTACAATCTGTATTAATAAAGGATCGGGGGCCTCGGCCATTTACAATCTTTATTAATAAAGGATCGGGGGCCTCGTCCATTTACAATCTGTATTAATAAAGGATCGGAGGCCTCGGCCATTTACAATCTGTATTAATAAAGGATCGGGGGCCTCGGACACTTACAATCTGTATTAATAAAGGATCGGGGGCCTCGGCCATTTACAATCTGTATTAATAAAGGATCGGAGCCTCGGCCATTTAAAATCTGTATTAATAAAGGATCGGGGCCTCGGCCATTTACAATCTGTATTAATAAAGGATCGGGGGCCTCGGCTATTTACAATCTGTATTAATAAAGGATTGGGGGCCTCGGCCATTTAAAATCTGTATTAATAAAGGATCGGGGGCCTCGGCCATTTACAATCTGTATTAATAAAGGATCGGGGCCTCGGCCATTTAAAATCTGTATTAATAAAGGATCGGGGGCCTCGGCCATTTACAATCTGTATTAATAAAGGATCGGGGCCTCGGACACTTACAATCTGTATTAATAAAGGATAGGGGGCCTCGGACATTTACAATCTGTATTAATAAAGGATCGGGGGCCTCGGCCATTTACAATCTGTATTAATAAAGGATCGGGGGCCTCGGCCATTTACAATCTGTATTAATAAAGGATCGGGGGCCTCGGCCATTTACAATCTGTATTAATAAAGGATCGGGGGCCTCGGACACTTACAATCTCTATTAATAAAGGATCGGGGGCCTCGTTCATTTACAATCTGTATTAATAAAGGATCGGGGGCCTCGGCCATTTACAATCTGTATTAATAAAGGATCGGGGGCCTCGGCCATTGACAATCTGTATTAATAAAGGATCGGGGGCCTCGGACACTTACAATCTGTATTAATAAAGGATCGGGGGCCTCGGCCATTTACAATCTGTATTAATAAAGGATCGGGGGCCTCGGCCATTTACAATCTATTAATAAAGGATCGGGGGCCTCGGCCATTTACAATCTGTATTAATAAAGGATTGGGGGCCTCGGCCATTTACAATCTGTATTAATAAAGGATCGGGGCCTCGGCCATTTACAATCTGTATTAATAAAGGATCGGGGGCCTCGGCCATTTACAATCTGTATTAATAAAGGATCGGGGGCCTCGGCCATTTACAATCTGTATTAATAAAGGATCGGGGGCCTCGGCCATTTAAAATCTGTATTAATAAAGGATCGGGTGCCTCGGCCATTTACAATCTGTATTCATAAAGGATCGGTGCCTCGGCCATTTACAATCTGTATTAATAAAGGATCGGGGGCCTCGGCCATTTACAATTGTATTAATAAAGGATCGGGGCCTCGGCCATTTACAATCTGTATTAATAAAGGATCGGGGGCCTCGGCCATTTACAATCTGTATTAATAAAGGATCGGGGGCGCCAGCCATTTACAATCTGTATTAATAAAGGATCGGGGGCCTCGGCCATTTACAATCTGTATTAATAAAGGATCGGGAGCCTCGGACACTTACAATCTGTATTAATAAAGGATCGGGGCCTCGGCCATTTACAATCTATATTAATAAAGGATCGGGGCCTCGGCCATTTACAATCTGTATTAATAAAGGATCGGGGGCCTCGGCCATTTACAATCTGTATTAATAAAGGATCGGGGGCCTCGGACACTTACAATCTGGATTAATAAAGGATCGGGAGGCCTCGGCCATTTACAATCTGTATTAATAAAGGATCGGGGGCCTCGGCCATTTACAATCTGTATTAATAAAGGATCGGGGGCCTCGGCCATTTACAATCTGTATCAATAAAGGTTCGGGGGCCTCGGCCATTGACAATCTGTATTAATAAAGGATCGGGGGCCTCGGCCATTTACAATATGTATTAATAAAGGATCG
Organism: Heterodontus francisci; assembly: GCF_036365525.1. Classification (NCBI taxonomy): domain Eukaryota; kingdom Metazoa; phylum Chordata; class Chondrichthyes; order Heterodontiformes; family Heterodontidae; genus Heterodontus; species Heterodontus francisci. The sequence continues at coordinate 14,944,568 of NC_090395.1, forward strand.
GGGGCCTCAGCCATTTACAATCTGTATTAATAAAGGATCGGGGGCCTCGGCCATTTACAATCTGTATTAATAAATGATCGGGCGCCTCGGCCATTTACAATCTGTATTAATAAAGGAACGGGGGCCTCGGCCATTTACAATCTGTATTAATAAAGGATCGGGGGCATTGGCCATTTACAATCTGTATTAATAAAGGATCGGGGGCCTCGGCCATTTACAATCTGTATTAATAAAGGATCGGGGGCCTCGGCCATTTACAATCTGTATTAATAAAGGATCGGGGGCCTCGGCCATTTACAATCTGTATTAATAAAGGATCGGGGGCCTCGGCCATTTACAATCTGTATTAATAAAGGATCGGGGGCCTCGGCCATTTACAATCTGTATTAATAAAGGATCGGGGGCATCGGCCATTTACAATCTGTATTAATAAATGATCGGGGGCCTCGGCCATTTACAATCTGTATTAAAAAAGGATCGGGGGCCTCGGCCATTTACAATCTGTATTAATAAAGGATCGGGGGCCTCGGCCATTTACAATCTGTATTAATAAAGGATCGGGGGCCTCGGCCATTTACAATCTGTATTAATAAAGGATCGGGGGCCTCGGCCATTTACAATCTGTATTAATAAAGGATCGGGAGGCCTCGGCCATTTACAATCTGTATTAATAAAGGATCGGGAGGCCTCGGCCATTTACAATCTGTATTAATAAAGGAGCGGGGGCCTCGGCCATTTACAATCTGTATTAATAAAGGATCGGGGGCCTCGGCACTTACAATCTGTATTAATAAAGGATCTGGGGCCTCGGCCATTTACAATCTGTATTAATAAAGGATCGGGGGCTTCGGACACTTCCAATCTGTATTAATAAAGGATCGGAGGCCTCGGCCATTTACAATCTGTATTAATAAAGGATCGGGGGCCTCGGCCATTTACAATCTGTATTAATAAAGGATCGGGGGCCTCGGCCATTTACAATCTGTATTAATAAAGGATCGGGGGCCTCGGCCATTTACAATCTGTATTAATAAAGGATCGGGGGCCTCGGACACTTACAATCTGTATTAATAAAGGATCGGGGGCCTCGGCCATTTCAATCTGTATTAATAAAGGATCGGGGGCCTCGGCCATTTACAATCTGTATTAATAAAGGATCGGGGGCCTCGGCCATTTACAATCTGTATTAATAAAGGATCGGGGGCCTCGGCCATTTACAATCTGTATTAATAAAGGATCGGGGGCCTCGGCCATTTACAATCTGTATTAATAAAGGATCGGGAGGCCTCGGCCATTTACAATCTGTATTAATAAAGGATCGGGGGCCTCGGCCATTTACAATCTGTATTAATAAAGGATCGGGGGCCTCGGACACTTACAATCTGTATTAATAAAGGATCGGGGGCCTCGGCCATTTACAATCTGTATTAATAAAGGATCGGGGGCCTCGGACACTTACAATCTGTATTAATAAAGGATCGGAGGCCTCGGCCATTTACAATCTGTATTAATAAATGATCGGGCGCCTCGGCCATTTACAATCTGTATTAATAAAGGATCGGGGGCCTCGGCCATTTACAATCTGTATTAATAAAGGATCGGGGGCCTCGGCCATTTACAATCTGTATTAATAAAGGATCGGGGGCCTCGGCCATTTACAATCTGTATTAATAAAGGATCGGGGGCCTCGGCCATTTACAATCTGTATTAATAAAGGATCGGGAGGCCTCGGCCATTTACAATCTGTATTAATAAAGGATCGGGAGGCCTCGGCCATTTACAATCTGTATTAATAAAGGATCGGGGGCCTCGGCCATTTACAATCTGTATTAATAAAGGATCGGGGGCCTCGGCACTTACAATCTGTATTAATAAAGGATCTGGGGCCTCGGCCATTTACAATCTGTATTAATAAAGGATCGGGGGCTTCGGACACTTCCAATCTGTATTAATAAAGGATCGGAGGCCTCGGCCATTTACAATCTGTATTAATAAAGGATCGGGGGCCTCGGCCATTTACAATTTGTATTAATAAAGGATCGGGGGCCTCGGCCATTTACAATCTGTATTAATAAAGGATCGGGGGCCTCGGCCATTTACAATCTGTATTAATAAAGGATCGGGGGCCTCGGACACTTACAATCTGTATTAATAAAGGATCGGGGGCCTCGGCCATTTCAATCTGTATTAATAAAGGATCGGGGGCCTCGGCCATTTACAATATGTATTAATAAAGGATCGGGGGCCTCGGCCATTTACAATCTGTATTAATAAAGGATCGGGGGCCTCGGCCATTTACAATCTGTATTAATAAAGGATCGGGGGCCTCGGCCATTTTCAATCTGTATTAATAAAGGATCGGGGGCCTCGGCCATTTACAATCTGTATTAATAAAGGATCGGGGGCCTCGGCCATTTACAATCTGTATTAATAAAGGATCGGGAGGCCTCGGCCATTTACAATCTGTATTAATAAAGGATCGGGGGCCTCGGCCATTTACACTCTGTATTAATAAAGGATCGGGGGCCTCGGACACTTGCAATCTGTATTAATAAAGGATCGGGGGCCTCGGCCATTTACAATCTGTATTAATAAAGGATCGGGGGCCTCGGACACTTACAATCTGTATTCATAAAGGATCGTAGGCTTCGGCCATTTACAATCTGTATTAATAAAGGATCGGGGGCCTCGGCCATTTACAATCTGTATTAATAAAGGATCGGGGGCCTCGGACACTTACAATCTGTATTAATAAAGGATCGGTGGCCTCGGCCATTTCAATCTGTATTAATAAAGGATCGGGGGCCTCGGCCATTTACAATCTGTATTAATAAAGGATCGGGGGCCTCGGCCATTTACAATCTGTATTAATAAAGGATCGGGGGCCTCGGACATTTACAATCTGTATTAATAAAGGATCGGGGACCTCGGCCATTTACAATCTGTATTAATAAAGGATCGGGGGCCTCGGCCATTTACAATCTGTATTAATAAATGATCGGGGGCCTCGGCCATTTACAATCTGTATTAATAAAGGATCGGGGGCCTCGGCCATTTACAATCTGTATTAATAAAGGATCGGGGGCCTCGGCCATTTACAATCTGTATTAATAAAGGATTGGGAGGCCTCGGCCATTTACAATCTGTATTAATAAAGGATCGGGAGGCCTCGGCCATTTACAATCTGTATTAATAAAGGATCGGGGGCCTCGGCCATTTACAATCTGTATTAATAAAGGATCGGGGGCCTCGGACACTTACAATCTGTATTAATAAAGGATCGGGGGCCTCGGCCATTTACAATCTGTATTAATAAAGGATCGGGGGCCTCGGCCATTGACAATCTGTATTAATAAAGGATCGTAGGCCTCGGCCATTTACAATCTGTATTAATAAAGGATCGGGGGCCTCGGCCATTGACAATCTGTATTAATAAAGGATCGGGGGCCTCGGACACTTACAATCTGTATTAATAAAGGATCGGGGGCCTCGGCCATTTCAATCTGTATTAATAAAGGATCGGGGGCCTCGGCCATTTACAATCTGTATTAATAAAGGATCGGGGGCCTCGGACACTTACAATCTGTATTAATAAAGGATCGGGGGCCTCGGCCATTTCAATCTGTATTAATAAAGGATCGGGGGCCTCGGCCATTTACAATCTGTATTAATAAAGGATCGGGGGCCTCGGCCATTTACAATCTGTATTAATAAAGGATCGGGGGCCTCGGCCATTTACAATCTGTATTAATAAAGGATCGGGGGCCTCGGCCATTTACAATCTGTATTAATAAAGGATCGGGGGCCTCGGCCATTTACAATCTGTATTAGTAAAGGATCGGGGCCTCGGCCATTTACAATCTGTATTAATAAAGGATCGGGGGCCTCGGCCATTTACAATCTGTATTAATAAAGGATCGGGGGTCTCGGCCATTTACAATCTGTATTAATAAAGGATCGGGGCCTCGGCCATTTACAATCTGTATTAATAAAGGATCGGGGGCCTCGGCCATTTACAATCTGTATTAATAAAGGATCGGGGCCTCGGCCATTTACAATCTTTATTAATAAAGGATCGGGGGCCTCGTCCATTTACAATCTGTATTAATAAAGGATCGGAGGCCTCGGCCATTTACAATCTGTATTAATAAAGGATCGGGGGCCTCGGACACTTACAATCTGTATTAATAAAGGATCGGGGGCCTCGGCCATTTACAATCTGTATTAATAAAGGATCGGGGGCCTCGGCCATTTAAAATCTGTATTAATAAAGGATCGGGGCCTCGGCCATTTACAATCTGTATTAATAAAGGATCGGGGGCCTCGGCCATTTACAATCTGTATTAATAAAGGATTGGGGGCCTCGGCCATTTAAAATCTGTATTAATAAAGGATCGGGGGCCTCGGCCATTTACAATCTGTATTAATAAATGATCGGGGCCTCGGCCATTTAAAATCTGTATTAATAAAGGATCGGGGCCCTCGGCCATTTACAATCTGTATTAATAAAGGATCGGGGCCTCGGACACTTACAATCTGTATTAATAAAGGATCGGGGGCCTCGGACACTTACAATCTGTATTAATAAAGGATCGGGGGCCTCGGCCATTTACAATCTGTATTAATAAAGGATCGGGGGCCTCGGCCATTTACAATCTGTATTAATAAAGGATCGGGGGCCTCGGCCATTTACAATCTGTATTAATAAAGGATCGGGGGCCTCGGACACTTACAATCTGTATTAATAAAGGATCGGGGGCCTCGGCCATTTACAATCTGTATTAATAAAGGATCGGGGGCCTCGGCCATTTACCATCTGTATTAATAAAGGATCGGGGGCCTCGGCCATTTACAATCTGTATTAATAAAGGATCGGGGGCCTCGGACACTTACAATCTGTATTAATAAAGGATCGGGGGCCTCGGCCATTTACAATCTGTATTAATAAAGGATCGGGGGCCTCGGCCATTTAAAATCTGTATTAATAAAGGATCGGGGGCCTCGGCCATTTACAATCTGTATTAATAAAGGATCGGGGGCCTCGGCCATTTACAATCTGTATTAATAAAGGATCGGGGGCCTCGGCCATTTACAATCTGTATTAATAAAGGATCGGGGGCCTCGGCCATTTACAATCTGTATTAATAAAGGATCGGGGGCCTCGGCCATTTAAAATCTGTATTAATAAAGGATCGGGTGCCTCGGCCATTTACAATCTGTATTCAAAAAGGATCGGTGCCTCGGCCATTTACAATCTGTATTAATAAAGGATCGGGGGCCTCGGCCATTTAGAATTGTATTAATAAAGGATCGGGGCCTCGGCCATTTACAATCTGTATTAATAAAGGATCGGGGGCCTCGGCCATTTACAATCTGTATTAATAAAGGATCGGGGGCGCCAGCCATTTACAATCTGTATTAATAAAGGATCGGGGGCCTCGGCCATTTACAATCTGTATTAATAAAGGATCGGGAGCCTCGGACACTTACAATCTGTATTAATAAAGGATCGGGGCCTCGGCCATTTACAATCTATATTAATAAAGGATCGGGGCCTCGGCCATTTACAATCTGTATTAATAAAGGATCGGAGGCCTCGGCCATTTACAATCTGTATTAATAAAGGATCGGGGGCCTCGGACACTTACAATCTGTATTAATAAAGGATCGGGGGCCTCGGACACTTACAATCTGTATTAATAAAGGATCGGGAGGCCTCGGCCATTTACAATCTGTATGAATAAAGGATCGGAGGCCTCGGCCATTTACAATCTGTATTAATAAAGGATCGGGGGTCTCGGACACTTACAATCTGTATTAATAAAGGATCGGGGGCCTCGGCCATTTACAATCTGTATTAATAAAGGATCGGGGGCCTCGGACACTTACAATCTGTATTAATAAAGGATCGGGGGCCTCGGCCATTTACAATCTGTATTAATAAAGGATCGGGGGCCTCGGCCATTTACAATCTGTATTAATAAAGGATCGGGAGGCCTCGGCCATTTACAATCTGTATTAATAAAGGATCAGGAGGCCTCGGCCATTTACAATCTGTATTAATAAAGGATCGGGGCCTCGGCCATTTACAATCTGTATTAATAAAGGATCGGGGGCCTCGGCCATTTACAATCTGTATTAATAAAGGATCGGGGGCCTCGGCCATTTACAATCTGCATTAATAAAGGATCGGGGGCCTCGGCCATTTACAATCTGTATTAATAAAGGATCGGGGGCCTCGGACACTTACAATCTGTATTAATAAAGGATCGGGGGCCTCGGACACTTACAATCTGGATTAATAAAGGATCGGGAGGCCTCGGCTATTTACAATCTGTATTAATAAAGGATCGGGGGCCTCGGCCATTTACAATCTGTATTAATAAAGGATCGGGGGCCTCGGCCATTTACAATCTGTATCAATAAAGGTTCGGGGGCCTCGGCCATTGACAATCTGTATTAATAAAGGATCGGGGGCCTCGGCCATTTACAATATGTATTAATAAAGGATCGGGGGCCTCGGCCATTTACAATCTGTATTAATAAAGGATCGGGGGCCTCGGCCATTTACAATCTGTATTAATAAATGATCGGGCGCCTCGGCCATTTACAATCTGTATTAATAAAGGATCGGGGGCCTCGGCCATTTACAATCTGTATTAATAAAGGATCGGGGGCCTCGGCCATTTACAATCTGTATGAATAAAGGATCGGGAGGCCTCGGCCATTTACAATCTGTATTAATAAAGGATCGGGAGGCCTCGGCCATTTACAATCTGTATTAATAAAGGATCGGGGGCCTCGGCCATTTACAATCTGTATTAATAAAGGATCGGGGGCCTCGGACACTTACAATCTGTATTAATAAAGGATCGGGGGCCTCGGCCATTTACAATCTGTATTAATAAAGAATCGGGGGCCTCGGACACTTACAATCTGTATTAATAAAGGATCGTAGGCCTCGGCCATTTACAATCTGTATTAATAAAGGATCGGGGGCCTCGGCCATTGACAATCTGTATTAATAAAGGATCGGGGGCCTCGGCCATTTACAATCTGTATTAATAAAGGATCGGGGGCCTCGGCCATTTACAATCTGTATTAATAAAGGATCGGGGGCCTCGGACACTTACAATCTGTATTAATAAAGGATCGGGGGCCTCGGCCATTTAAATCTGTATTAATAAAGGATCGGGGGCCTCGGCCATTTACAATCTGTATTAATAAAGGATCGGGGGCCTCGGCCATTTACAATCTGTATTAATAAAGGATCGGGGGCCTCGGCCATTTACAATCTATTAATAAAGGATCGGGGGCCTCGGCCATTTCAATCTGCATTAATAAAGGATCGGAGGCCTCGGCCATTTACAATCTGTATTAATAAAGGATCGGGGCCTCGGCCATTTACAATCTGTATTAATAAAGGATCGGGGGCCTCGGCCATTTACAATCTGTATTAATAAAGGATCGGGGGCCTCGGCCATTTACAATCTGTATTAATAAAGGATCGGGGGCCTCGGACATTTACAATCTGTATTAATAAAGGATCGGGGACCTCGGCCATTTACAATCTGTATTAATAAAGGATCGGGGGCCTCGGCCATTTACAATCTGTATTAATAAAGGATCGGCGGCCACGGGCATTTACAATCTGTATTAATAAAGGATCGGGGGCCTCAGCCATTTACAATCTGTATTAATAAAGGATCGGGGGCCTCGGCCATTTACAATCTGTATTAATAAAGGATCGGGGGCCTCGGCCATTTACAATCTGTATTAATAAAGGATCGGGGGCCTCGGCCATTTACAATCTGTATTAATAAAGGATCGGGGGCCTCGGCCATTTACAATCTGTATTAATAAATGATCGGGGGCCTCGGCCATTTACAATCTGTATTAATAAAGGATCGGGGGCCTCGGCCATTTACAATCTGTATTAATAAAGGATCGGGGGCCTCGGCCATTTACAATCTGTATTAATAAAGGATCGGGGGCCTCGGCCATTTACAATCTGTATTAATAAAGGATCGGGAGGCCTCGGCCATTTACAATCTGTATTAATAAAGGATCGGGAGGCCTCGGCCATTTACAATCTGTATTAATAAAGGAGCGGGGGCCTCGGCCATTTACAATCTGTATTAATAAAGGATCGGGGGCCTCGGCACTTACAATCTGTATTAATAAAGGATCTGGGGCCTCGGCCACTTACAATCTGTATTAATAAAGGATCGGGGGCTTCGGACACTTCCAATCTGTATTAATAAAGGATCGGAGGCCTCGGCCATTTACAATCTGTATTAATAAAGGATCGGGGGCCTCGGCCATTTACAATCTGTATTAATAAAGGATCGGGGGCCTCGGCAATTTACAATCTGTATTAATAAAGGATCGGGGGCCTCGGCCATTTACAATCTGTATTAATAAAGGATCGGGGGCCTCGGACACTTACAATCTGTATTAATAAAGGATCGGGGGCCTCGGCCATTTCAATCTGTATTAATAAAGGATCGGGGGCCTCGGCCATTTACAATCTGTATTAATAAAGGATCGGGGGCCTCGGCCATTTACAATCTGTATTAATAAAGGATCGGGGGCCTCGGCCATTTACAATCTGTATTAATAAAGGATCGGGAGGCCTCGGCCATTTACAATCTGTATTAATAAAGGATCGGGGGCCTCGGCCATTTGCAATATGTATTAATAAAGGATCGGGGGCCTCGGCCATTTACAATCTGTATTAATAAAGGATCGGGGGCCTCGGCCATTTACAATCTGTATTAATAAATGATCGGGGGCCTCGGCCATTTACAATCTGTATTAATAAAGGATCGGGGGCCTCGGCCATTTACAATCTGCATTAATAAAGGATCGGGGGCCTCGGCCATTTACAATCTGTATTAATAAAGGATCGGGAGGCCTCGGCCATTTACAATCTGTATTAATAAAGGATCGGGGGCCAAGGCCATTTACACTCTGTATTAATAAAGGATCGGGGGCCTCGGACACTTGCAATCTGTATTAATAAAGGATCGGGGGCCTCGGCCATTTACAATCTGTATTAATAAAGGATCGGGGGCCTCGGACACTTACAATCTGTATTCATAAAGGATCGTAGGCCTCGGCCATTTACAATCTGTATTAATAAAGGATCGGGGGCCTCGGCCATTGACAATCTGTATTAATAAAGGATCGGGGGCCTCGGCCATTTACAATCTGTATTAATAAAGGATCGGGGGCCTCGGACACTTACAATCTGTATTAATAAAGGATCGGGGGCCTCGGCCATTGACAATCTGTATTAATAAAGGATCGGGGGCCTCGGCCATTTACAATCTGTATTAATAAAGGATCGGGGGCCTCGGCCATTTACAATCTGTATTAATAAAGGATCGGGGGCCTCGGACACTTACAATCTGTATTAATAAAGGATCGGGGGCCTCGGCCATTTCAATCTGTATTAATAAAGGATCGGGGGCCTCGGCCATTTCAATCTGTATTAATAAAGGATCGGGGGCCTCGGCCATTTACAATCTGTATTAATAAAGGATCGGGGGCCTCGGCCATTTACAATCTGTATTAATAAAGGATCGGGGGCCTCGGACATTTACAATCTGTATTAATAAAGGATCGGGGACCTCGGCCATTTACAATCTGTATTAATAAAGGATCGGGGGCCTCGGCCATTTACAATCTGTATTAATAAATGATCGGGGGCCTCGGCCATTTACAATCTGTATTAATAAAGGATCGGGGGCCTCGGCCATTTACAATCTGTATTAATAAAGGATCGGGGGCCTCGGCCATTTACAATCTGTATTAATAAAGGATCGGCGGCCTCGGCCATTTACAATCTGTATTAATAAAGGATCGGGAGGCCTCGGCCATTTACAATCTGTATTAATAAAGGATCGGGGGCCTCGGCCATTTACAATCTGTATTAATAAAGGATCGGGGGCCTCGGACACTTACAATCTGTATTAATAAAGGATCGGGGGCTTCGGCCATTTACAATCTGTATTAATAAAGGATCGGGGGCCTCGGCCATTGACAATCTGTATTAATAAAGGATCGTCGGCCTCGGCCATTTACAATCTGTATTAATAAAGGATCGGGGGCCTCGGCCATTGACAATCTGTATTAATAAAGGATCGGGGGCCTCGGACACTTACAATCTGTATTAATAAAGGATCGGGGGCCTCGGCCATTTCAATCTGTATTAATAAAGGATCGGGGGCCTCGGCCATTTACAATCTGTATTAATAAAGGATCGGGGGCCTCGGACACTTACAATCTGTATTAATAAAGGATCGGGGGCCTCGGCCATTTCAATCTGTATTAATAAAGGATCGGGGGCCTCGGCCATTTACAATCTGTATTAATAAAGGATCGGGGGCGTCGGCCATTTACAATCTGTATTAATAAAGGATCGGGGGCCTCGGCCATTTACAATCTGTATTAATAAAGGATCGGGGGCCTCGGCCATTTAAAATCTGTATTAATAAATGATCGGGGGCCTCGGCCATTTACAATCTGTATTAATAAAGGATCGGGGCCTCGGACACTTACAATCTGTATTAATAAAGGATCGGGGGCCTCTGACACTTACAATCTGTATTAATAAAGGATCGGGGGCCTCGGCCATTTACAATCTGTATTAATAAAGGATCGGGGGCCTCGGCCATTTACAATCTGTATTAATAAAGGATCGGGGGCCTCGGCCATTTAAAATCTGTATTAATAAAGGATCGGGGGCCTCGGCCATTTACAATCTGTATTAATAAAGGATCGGGGGCCTCGGCCATTTACAATCTGTATTAATAAAGGATCGGGGGCCTCGGCCATTTACAATCTGTATTAGTAAAGAATCGGGGCCTCGGCCATTTACCAACTGTATTAATAAAGGATCGGGGGCCTCGGCCATTTACAATCTGTATTAATAAAGGATCGGGGGTCTCGGCCATTTACAATCTGTATTAATAAAGGATCGGGGCCTCGGCCATTTACAATCTGTATTAATAAAGGATCGGGGGCCTCGGCCATTTACAATCTGTATTAATAAAGGATCGGGGCCTCGGCCATTTACAATCTTTATTAATAAAGGATCGGGGGCCTCGTCCATTTACAATCTGTATTAATAAAGGATCGGAGGCCTCGGCCATTTACAATCTGTATTAATAAAGGATCGGGGGCCTCGGACACTTACAATCTGTATTAATAAAGGATCGGGGGCCTCGGCCATTTACAATCTGTATTAATAAAGGATCGGGGGCCTCGGCCATTTAAAATCTGTATTAATAAAGGATCGGGGCCTCGGCCATTTACAATCTGTATTAATAAAGGATCGGGGGCCTCGGCCATTTACAATCTGTATTAATAAAGGATTGGGGGCCTCGGCCATTTAAAATCTGTATTAATAAAGGATCGGGGGCCTCGGCCATTTACAATCTGTATTAATAAATGATCGGGGCCTCGGCCATTTAAAATCTGTATTAATAAAGGATCGGGGGCCTCGGCCATTTACAATCTGTATTAATAAAGGATCGGGGCCTCGGACACTTACAATCTGTATTAATAAAGGATCGGGGGCCTCGGACACTTACAATCTGTATTAATAAAGGATCGGGGGCCTCGGCCATTTACAATCTGTATTAATAAAGGATCGGGGGCCTCGGCCATTTACAATCTGTATTAATAAAGGATCGGGGGCCTCGGCCATTTACAATCTGTATTAATAAAGGATCGGGGGCCTCGGACACTTACAATCTGTATTAATAAAGGATCGGGGGCCTCGGCCATTTACAATCTGTATTAATAAAGGATCGGGGGCCTCGGCCATTTACCATCTGTATTAATAAAGGATCGGGGGCCTCGGCCATTTACAATCTGTATTAATAAAGGATCGGGGGCCTCGGACACTTACAATCTGTATTAATAAAGGATCGGGGGCCTCGGCCATTTACAATCTGTATTAATAAAGGATCGGGGGCCTCGGCCATTTAAAATCTGTATTAATAAAGGATCGGGGGCCTCGGCCATTTACAATCTGTATTAATAAAGGATCGGGGGCCTCGGCCATTTACAATCTGTATTAATAAAGGATCGGGGGCCTCGGCCATTTACAATCTGTATTAATAAAGGATCGGGGGCCTCGGCCATTTACAATCTGTATTAATAAAGGATCGGGGGCCTCGGCCATTTAAAATCTGTATTAATAAAGGATCGGGTGCCTCGGCCATTTACAATCTGTATTAATAAAGGATCGGGGCCTCGGCCATTTACAATCTGTATTAATAAAGGATCGGGGCCTCGGCCATTTACAATCTGTATTAATAAAGGATCGGGGGCCTCGGCCATTTACAATCTGTATTCATAAAGGATCGGTGCCTCGGCCATTTACAATCTGTATTCATAAAGGATCGGTGCCTCGGCCATTTACAATCTGTATTAATAAAGGATCGGGGGCCTCGGCCATTTACAATTGTATTAATAAAGGATCGGTGCCTCGGCCATTTACAATCTGTATTAATAAAGGATCGGGGCCTCGGCCATTTACAATCTGTATTAATAAAGGATCGGGGCCTCGGCCATTTACAATCTGTATTCATAAAGGATCGGTGCCTCGGCCATTTACAATCTGTATTAATAAAGGATCGGGGGCCTCGGCCATTTACAATTGTATTAATAAAGGATCGGTGCCTCGGCCATTTACAATCTGTATTAATAAAGGATCGGGGGCCTCGGCCATTTACAATCTGTATTAATAAAGGATCGGGGGCGCCAGCCATTTACAATCTGTATTAATAAAGGATCGGGGGCCTCGGCCATTTACAATCTGTATTAATAAAGGATCGGGAGCCTCGGACACTTACAATCTGTATTAATAAAGGATCGGGGCCTCGGCCATTTACAATCTATATTAATAAAGGATCGGGGCCTCGGCCATTTACAATCTGTATTAATAAAGGATCGGGGGCCTCGGCCATTTACAATCTGTATTAATAAAGGATCGGGGGCCTCGGACACTTACAATCTGTATTAATAAAGGATCGGGGGCCTCGGACACTTACAATCTGTATTAATAAAGGATCGGGAGGCCTCGGCCATTTACAATCTGTATGAATAAAGGATCGGGGGCCTCGGCCATTTACAATCTGTATTAATAAAGGATCGGGGGTCTCGGACACTTACAATCTGTATTAATAAAGGATCGGGGGCCTCGGCCATTTACAATCTGTATTAATAAAGGATCGGGGGCCTCGGACACTTACAATCTGTATTAATAAAGGATCGGGGGCCTCGGCCATTTACAATCTGTATTAATAAAGGATCGGGGGCCTTGGCCATTTACAATCTGTATTAATAAAGGATCGGGAGGCCTCGGCCATTTACAATCTGTATTAATAAAGGATCAGGAGGCCTCGGCCATTTACAATCTGTATTAATAAAGGATCGGGGCCTCGGCCATTTACAATCTGTATTAATAAAGGATCGGGGGCCTCGGCCATTTACAATCTGTATTAATAAAGGATCGGGGGCCTCGGCCATTTACAATCTGCATTAATAAAGGATCGGGGGCCTCGGCCATTTACAATCTGTATTAATAAAGGATCGGGGGCCTCGGACACTTACAATCTGTATTAATAAAGGATCGGGGGCCTCGGACACTTACAATCTGGATTAATAAAGGATCGGGAGGCCTCGGCCATTTACAATCTGTATTAATAAAGGATCGGGGGCCTCGGCCATTTACAATCTGTATTAATAAAGGATCGGGGGCCTCGGCCATTTACAATCTGTATCAATAAAGGTTCGGGGGCCTCGGCCATTGACAATCTGTATTAATAAAGGATCGGGGGCCTCGGCCATTTACAATATGTATTAATAAAGGATCGCGGGCCTCGGCCATTTACAATCTGTATTAATAAAGGATCGGGAGCCTCGGCCACTTACAATCTGTATTAATAAATGATCGGGCGCCTCGGCCATTTACAATCTGTATTAATAAAGGATCGGGGGCCTCGGCCATTTACAATCTGTATTAATAAAGGATCGGGGGCCTCGGCCATTTACAATCTGTATGAATAAAGGATCGGGGGCCTCGGCCATTTACAATCTGTATTAATAAAGGATCGGGAGGCCTCGGCCATTTACAATCTGTATTAATAAAGGATCGGGGGCCTCGGCCATTTACAATCTGTATTAATAAAGGATCGGGGGCCTCGGACACTTACAATCTGTATTAATAAAGGATCGGGGGCCTCGGCCATTTACAATCTGTATTAATAAAGGATCGGGGGCCTCGGACACTTACAATCTGTATTAATAAAGGATCGTAGGCCTCGGCCATTTACAATCTGTATTAATAAAGGATCGGGGGCCTCGGCCATTGACAATCTGTATTAATAAAGGATCGGGGGCCTCGGCCATTTACAATCTGTATTAATAAAGGATCGGGGGCCTCGGCCATTTACAATCTGTATTAATAAAGGATCGGGGGCCTCGGACACTTACAATCTGTATTAATAAAGGATCGGGGGCCTCGGCCATTTAAATCTGTATTAATAAAGGATCGGGGGCCTCGGCCATTTACAATCTGTATTAATAAAGGATCGGGGGCCTCGGCCATTTACAATCTGTATTAATAAAGGATCGGGGGCCTCGGCCATTTACAATCTATTAATAAAGGATCGGGGGCCTCGGCCATTTCAATCTGTATTAATAAAGGATCGGAGGCCTCGGCCATTTACAATCTGTATTAATAAAGGATCGGGGCCTCGGCCATTTACAATCTGTATTAATAAAGGATCGGGGGCCTCGGCCATTTACAATCTGTATTAATAAAGGATCGGGGGCCTCGGCCATTTACAATCTGTATTAATAAAGGATCGGGGGCCTCGGACATTTACAATCTGTATTAATAAAGGATCGGGGACCTCGGCCATTTACAATCTGTATTAATAAAGGATCGGGGGCCTCGGCCATTTACAATCTGTATTAATAAAGGATCGGCGGCCACGGGCATTTACAATCTGTATTAATAAAGGATCGGGGGCCTCGGCCATTTACAATCTGTATTAATAAAGGATCGGGGGCCTCGGCCATTTACAATCTGTATTAATAAAGGATCGGGGGCCTGGGCCATTTACAATCTGTATTAATAAAGGATCGGGGGCCTCGGCCATTTACAATCTGTATTAATAAAGGATCGGGGGCCTCGGCCATTTACAATCTGTATTAATAAAGGATCGGGGGCCTCGGCCATTTACAATCTGTATTAATAAAGGATCGGGGGCCTCGGCCATTTACAATCTGTATTAATAAAGGATCGGGAGGCCTCGGCCATTTACAATCTGTATTAATAAAGGATCGGGAGGCCTCGGCCATTTACAATCTGTATTAATAAAGGAGCGGGGGCCTCGGCCATTTACAATCTGTATTAATAAAGGATCGGGGGCCTCGGCACTTACAATCTGTATTAATAAAGGATCTGGGGCCTCGGCCACTTACAATCTGTATTAATAAAGGATCGGGGGCTTCGGACACTTCCAATCTGTATTAATAAAGGATCGGAGGCCTCGGCCATTTACAATCTGTATTAATAAAGGATCGGGGGCCTCGGCCATTTACAATCTGTATTAATAAAGGATCGGGGGCCTCGGCAATTTACAATCTGTATTAATAAAGGATCGGGGGCCTCGGCCATTTACAATCTGTATTAATAAAGGATCGGGGGCCTCGGACACTTACAATCTGTATTAATAAAGGATCGGGGGCCTCGGCCATTTCAATCTGTATTAATAAAGGATCGGGGGCCTCGGCCATTTACAATCTGTATTAATAAAGGATCGGGGGCCTCGGCCATTTACAATCTGTATTAATAAAGGATCGGGGGCCTCGGCCATTTACAATCTGTATTAATAAAGGATCGGGGGCCTCGGCCATTTACAATCTGTATTAATAAAGGATCGGGAGGCCTCGGCCATTTACAATCTGTATTAATAAAGGATCGGGGGCCTCGGCCATTTACAATCTGTATTAATAAAGGATCGGGGGCCTCGGACACTTACAATCTGTATTAATAAAGGATCGGGGGCCTCGGCCATTTAAATCTGTATTAATAAAGGATCGGGGGCCTCGGCCATTTACAATCTGTATTAATAAAGGATCGGGGGCCTCGGCCATTTACAATCTGTATTAATAAAGGATCGGGGGCCTCGGCCATTTACAATCTATTAATAAAGGATCGGGGGCCTCGGCCATTTCAATCTGCATTAATAAAGGATCGGAGGCCTCGGCCATTTACAATCTGTATTAATAAAGGATCGGGGCCTCGGCCATTTACAATCTGTATTAATAAAGGATCGGGGGCCTCGGCCATTTACAATCTGTATTAATAAAGGATCGGGGGCCTCGGCCATTTACAATCTGTATTAATAAAGGATCGGGGGCCTCGGACATTTACAATCTGTATTAATAAAGGATCGGGGACCTCGGCCATTTACAATCTGTATTAATAAAGGATCGGGGGCCTCGGCCATTTACAATCTGTATTAATAAAGGATCGGCGGCCACGGGCATTTACAATCTGTATTAATAAAGGATCGGGGGCCTCAGCCATTTACAATCTGTATTAATAAAGGATCGGGGGCCTCGGCCATTTACAATCTGTATTAATAAAGAATCAGTGCTGGGCCATCAACTGTTTACAATCTATATTAATAAAGAGTCAGTGCTGGGCCATCAACTATTTACAATCTATATTAATAAAGAATCAGTGCTGGGCCATCAACTGTTTACAATCTATATTAATAAAGAGTCAGTGCTGGGCCATCAACTATTTACAATCTATATTAATAAAGAGTCAGTGCTGGGCCATCAACTGTTTACAATCTATATTAATAAAGAGTCAGTGCTGGGCCATCAACTGTTTATAATCTATATTAATAAAGAATCAGTGCTGGGCCATCAACTGTTTACAATCGATATTAATAAAGAGTCAGTGCTGGGCCATCAACTGTTTACAATCGATATTAATAAAGAGTCAGTGCTGGGCCATCAACTGTTTACAATCTATATTAACAAAGAATCAGTGCTGGACCATCAACTGTTTACAATCTATATTAATAAAGAATCAGTGCTGGACCATCAACTGTTTACAATCTATATTAATAAAGAGTCAGTGCTGGACCATCAACTGTTTACAATCTATATTAATAAAGAGTCAGTGCTGGGCCATCAACTGTTTACAATCTATATTAATAAAGAGTCAGTGCTGGGCCATCAACTGTTTACAATCGATATTAATAAAGAGTCAGTGCTGGGCCATCAACTGTTTACAATCTATATTAATAAAGAGTCAGTGCTGGACCATCAACTGTTTACAATCTATATTAATAAAGAGTCAGTGCTGATCCATCAAATGTTTACAATCTATATTAATAAAGAGTCAGTGCTGGACCATCAACTGTTTACAATCTATATTAATAAATAATCAGTGCTGGGCCATCAACTGTTTACAATCTATATTAATAAAGAGTCAGTGCTGGGCCATCAACTGTTTACAATCGATATTAATAAAGAGTCAGTGCTGGGCCATCAACTGTTTACAATCTATATTAATAAAGAGTCAGTGCTGGACCATCAACTGTTTACAATCTATATTAATAAAGAGTCAGTGCTGATCCATCAAATGTTTACAATCTATATTAATAAAGAGTCAGTGCTGGACCATCAACTGTTTACAATCTATATTAATAAAGAGTCAGTGCTGGGCCATCAACTATTTACAATCTATATTAATAAAGAGTCAGTGCTGGACCATCAACTGTTTACAATCTATATTAATAAAGAGTCAGTGCTGGACCATCAACTGTTTACAATCTATATTAATAAAGAGTCAGTGCTGGACCATCAACTGTTTACAATCTATATTAATAAAGAGTCAGTGCTGGACCATCAACTGTTTACAATCGATATTAATAAAGAGTCAGTGCTGGACCATCAACTGTTTACAATCTATATTAATAAAGAGTCAGTGCTGGGCCATCAACTGTTTACAATCGATATTAATAAAGAGTCAGTGCTGGGCCATCAACTGTTTACAATCTATATTAATAAAGAGTCAGTGCTGGGCCATCAACTGTTTACAATCTATATTAATAAAGAGTCAGTGCTGGGCCATCAACTGTTTACAATCTATATTAATAAAGAGTCAGTGCTGGACCATCAACTATTTACAATCGATATTAATAAAGAGTCAGTGCTGGACCATCAACTGTTTACAATCTATATTAATAAAGAGTCAGTGCTTGGCCATCAACTGTTTACAATCTATATTAATAAAGAGTCAGTGCTGGGCCATCAACTGTTTACAATCTATATTAATAAAGAGTCAGTGCTGGGCCATCAACTATTTACAATCGATATTAATAAAGAGTCAGTGCTGGGCCATCAACTGTTTACAATCTATATTAATAAAAAGTCAGTGCTGGGCCATCAACTATTTACAATCGATATTAATAAAGAATCAGTGCTGGGCCATCAACTGTTTACAATCTATATTAATAAAGAGTCAGTGCTGGACCATCAACTGTTTACAATCTATATTAATAAAGAGTCAGTGCTGGACCATCAACTGTTTACAATCTATATTAATAAAGAGTCAGTGCTGGACCATCAACTGTTTACAATCTATATTAATAAAGAGTCAGTGCTGGACCATCAACTGTTTACAATCTATATTAATAAAGAGTCAGTGCTGGACCATCAACTGTTTACAATCTATATTAATAAAGAGTCAGTGCTGGGCCATCAACTGTTTACAATCTATATTAATAAAGAGTCAGTGCTGGACCATCAACTGTTTACAATCTATATTAATAAAGAGTCAGTGCTGGACCATCAACTGTTTACAATCTATATTAATAAAGAGTCAGTGCTGGGCCATCAACTGTTTACAATCTATATTAATAGAGAGTCAGTGCTGGACCATCAACTGTTTACAATCTCTATTAATAAAGAATCAGTGCTGGGCCATCAACTGTTTACAATCGATATTAATAAAGAGTCAGTGCTGGGCCATCAACTATTTACAATCGATATTAATAAAGAGTCAGTGCTGGACCATCAACTGTTTACAATCCATATTAATAAAGAGTCAGTGCTGGACCATCAACTGTTTACAATCTATATTAATAAAGAGTTAGTGCTGGACCATCAACTGTTTACAATCTATATTAATAAATAATCAGTGCTGGGCCATCAACTGTTTACAATCTATATTAATAAAGAGTCAGTGCTGGGCCATCAACTGTTTACAATCTATATTAATAAAGAGTCAGTGCTGGACCATCAACTGTTTACAATCTATATTAATAAAGAGTCAGTGCTGGACCATCAACTGTTTACAATCGATATTAATAAAGAGTCAGTGCTGGACCATCAACTGTTTACAATCTATATTAATAAAGAGTCAGTGCTGGACCATCAAATGTTTACAATCTATATTAATAAAGAGTCAGTGCTGGGCCATCAACTGTTTACAATCTATATTAATAAAGAGTCAGTGCTGGACCATCAACTGTTTACAATCTATATTAATAAATAATCAGTGCTGGGCCATCAACTGTTTACAATCTATATTAATAAATAGTCAGTGCTGGGCCATTAACTGTTTACAATCTATATTAATAAAGAGTCAGTGCTGGGCCATCAACTATTTACAATCGATATTAATAAAGAGTCAGTGCTGGGCCATCAACTGTTTACAATCGAGATTAATAAAGAGTCAGTGCTGGGCCATCAACTGTTTACAATCTATATTAATAAAGAGTCAGTGCTGGACCATCAACTGTTTACAATCTATATTAATAAAGAGTCAGTGCTGGACCATCAACTGTTTACAATCTATATTAATAAAGAGTCAGTGCTGGGCCATCAACTGTTTACAATCTATATTAATAAAGAGTCAGTGCTGGACCATCAACTGTTTACAATCTATATTAATAAAGAGTCAGTGCTGGACCATCAACTGTTTACAATCTATATTAATAAAGAGTCAGTGCTGGGCCATCAACTGTTTACAATCTATATTAATAAAGAGTCAGTGCTGGACCATCAACTGTTTACAATCTATATTAATAAAGAGTCAGTGCTGGGCCATCAACTGTTTACAATCTATATTAATAAAGAGTCAGTGCTGGACCATCAACTATTTACAATCTATATTAATAAAGAATCAGTGCTGGGCCATCAACTGTTTACAATCTATATTAATAAAGAGTCAGTGCTGGGCCATCAACTATTTACAATCGATATTAATAAAGAGTCAGTGCTGGACCATCAACTGTTTACAATCTATATTAATAAAGAGTCAGTGCTGGGCCATCAACTGTTTACAATCTATATTAATAAAGAATCAGTGCTGGGCCATCAACTGTTTACAATCTATATTAATAAAGAGTCAGTGCTGGGCCATCAACTGTTTACAATCTATATTAATAAAGAATCAGTGCTGGGCCATCAACTGTTTACAATCTATATTAATAAAGAGTCAGTGCTGGGCCATCAACTGTTTACAATCTATATTAATAAAGAATCAGTGCTGGGCCATCAACTGTTTACAATCTATATTAATAAAGAGTCAGTGCTGGGCCATCAACTGTTTACAATCTATATTAATAAAGAGTCAGTGCTGGGCCATCAACTGTTTACAATCTATATTAATAAAGAGTCAGTGCTGGGCCATCAACTGTTTACAATCGATATTAATAAAGAGTCAGTGCTGGGCCATCAACAGTTTACAAACTATATTAATAAAGAGTCAGTGCTGGGCCATCAACTATTTACAATCTATATTAATAAAGAATCAGTGCTGGGCCATCAACTGTTTACAATCTATATTAATAAAGAGTCAGTGCTGGGCCATCAACTATTTACAATCTATATTAATAAAGAATCAGTGCTGGGCCATCAACTGTTTACAATCTATATTAATAAAGAGTCAGTGCTGGGCCATCAACTATTTACAATCTATATTAATAAAGAGTCAGTGCTGGGCCATCAACTGTTTACAATCTATATTAATAAAGAGTCAGTGCTGGGCCATCAACTATTTACAATCTATATTAATAAAGAGTCAGTGCTGGGCCATCAACTGTTTACACTCTATATTAATAAAGATTCAGTGCTGGGCCATCAACTGTTTACAATCTGTATTAATAAAGAGTCAGTGCTGGACCATCAACTGTTTACAATCTATATTAATAAAGAGTCAGTGCTGGACCATCAACTGTTTACAATCTATATTAATAAAGAGTCAGTGCTGGACCATCAACTGTTTACAATCTATATTAATAAAGAGTCAGTGCTGGGCCATCAACTATTTACAATCGATATTAATAAAGAGTCAGTGCTGGGCCATCAACTGTTTACAATCTATATTAATAAAGAGTCAGTGCTGGACCATCAACTGTTTACAATCTATATTAATAAAGAGTCAGTGCAGGACCATCAACTGTTTACAATCTAAATTAATAAAGAGTCAGTGCTGGACCATCAACTGTTTACAATCTATATTAATAAAGAGTCAGTGCTGGACCATCAACTGTTTACAATCTATATTAATAAAGAGTCAGTGCTGGACCATCAACTGTTTGCAATCTATATTAATAAAGAGTCAGTGCTGGACCATCAACTGTTTACAATCTATATTAATAAAGAGTCAGTGCTGGACCATCAACTGTTTACAATCTATATTAATAAAGAGTCAGTGCTGGACCATCAACTGTTTACAATCTATATTAATAAAGAGTCAGTGCTGGGCCATCAACTGTTTACAATCTATATTAATAAAGAGTCAGTGCTGGGCCATCAACTGTTTACAATCTATATTAATAAAGAGTCAGTGCTGGACCATCAACTGTTTACAATCTATATTAATAAAGAGTCAGTGCTGGACCATCAACTGTTTACAATCTATATTAATAAAGAGTCAGTGCTGGGCCATCAACTATTTACAATCGATATTAATAAAGAGTCAGTGCTGGGCCATCAACTGTTTACAATCTATATTAATAAAGAGTCAGTGCTGGGCCATCAACTATTTACAATCGATATTAATAAAGAGTCAGTGCTGGGCCATCAACTGTTTACAATCTATATTAATAAAGAGTCAGTGCTGGGCCATCAACTATTTACAATCGATATTAATAAAGAATCAGTGCTGGGCCATCAACTGTTTACAATCTATATTAATAAAGAGTCAGTGCTGGGCCATCAACTGTTTACAATCTATATTAATAAAGAGTCAGTGCTGGGCCATCAACTGTTTACAATCTATATTAATAAATAATCAGTGCTGGGCCATCAACTGTTTACAATCTATATTAATAAAGAGTCAGTGCTGGGCCATCAACTGTTTACAATCTATATTAATAAAGAGTCAGTGCTGGGCCATCAACTGTTTACAATCTATATTAATAAAGAGTCAGTGCTGGGCCATCAACTGTTTACAATCTATATTAATAAAGAGTCAGTGCTGGACCATCAACTGTTTACAATCTATATTAATAAAGAGTCAGTGCTGGACCATCAACTGTTTACAATCTATATTAATAAAGAGTCAGTGCTGGACCATCAACTGTTTACAATCTATATTAATAAAGAGTCAGTGCTGGACCATCAACTGTTTACAATCTATATTAATAAAGAGTCAGTGCTGGGCCATCAACTGTTTACAATCTATATTAATAAAGAGTCAGTGCTGGACCATCAACTGTTTACAATCTATATTAATAAAGAGTCAGTGCTGGACCATCAACTGTTTACAATCTATATTAATAAAGAGTCAGTGCTGGACCATCAACTGTTTACAATCTATATTAATAAAGAGTCAGTGCTGGGCCATCAACTGTTTACAATCTATATTAATAAAGAATCAGTGCTGGGCCATCAACTGTTTACAATCTATATTAATAAAGAGTCAGTGCTGGACCATCAACTGTTTACAATCTATATTAATAAAGAGTCAGTGCTGGGCCATCAACTGTTTACAATCTATATGAATAAAGAGTCAGTGCTGGACCATCAACTGTTTACAATCTGTATTAATAAAGAGTCAGTGCTGGACCATCAACTGTTTACAATCTATATTAATAAAGAGTCAGTGCTGGGCCATCAACTGTTTACAATCTATATTAATAAAGAGTCAGTGCTGGACCATCAACTGTTTACAATCTATATTAATAAAGAGTCAGTGCTGGACCATCAACTGTTTACAATCTATATTAATAAAGAGTCAGTGCTGGGCCATCAACTATTTACAATCTATATTAATAAAGAGTCAGTGCTGGACCATCAACTGTTTACAATCTATATTAATAAAGAGTCAGTGCTGGACCATCAACTGTTTACAATCTATATTAATAAAGAGTCAGTGCTGGACCATCAACTGTTTACAATCTATATTAATAAAGAGTCAGTGCTGGACCATCAACTGCTTACAATCGATATTAATAAAGAGTCAGTGCTGGACCATCAACTGTTTCCAATCTAAATTAATAAAGAGTCAGTGCTGGGCCATCAACTATTTACAATCGATATTAATAAAGAGTCAGTGCTGGGCCATCAACTGTTTACAATCTATATTAATAAAGAGTCAGTGCTGGGCCATCAACTGTTTACAATCTATATTAATAAAGAGTCAGTGCTGGACCATCAACTGTTTACAATCTATATTAATAAAGAGTCAGTGCTGGACCATCAACTATTTACAATCGATATTAATAAAGAGTCAGTGCTGGGCCATCAACTGTTTACAATCTATATTAATAAAGAGTCAGTGCTGGGCCATCAACTATTTACAATCGATATTAATAAAGAGTCAGTGCTGGGCCATCAACTATTTACAATCGATATTAATAAAGAGTCAGTGCTGGGCCATCAACTATTTACAATCGATATTAATAAAGAGTCAGTGCTGGGCCATCAACTATTTACAATCGATATTAATAAAGAGTCAGTGCTGGGCCATCAACTATTTACAATCGATATTAATAAAGAGTCAGTGCTGGGCCATCAACTATTTACAATCGATATTAATAAAGAGTCAGTGCTGGGCCATCAACTATTTACAATCGATATTAATAAAGAGTCAGTGCTGGACCATCAACTGTTTACAATCTATATTAATAAAGAGTCAGTGCTGGGCCATCAACTATTTACAATCGATATTAATAAAGAATCAGTGCTGGGCCATCAACTATTTACAATCGATATTAATAAAGAGTCAGTGCTGGACCATCAACTGTTTACAATCTATATTAATAAAGAGTCAGTGCTGGACCATCAACTGTTTACAATCTATATTAATAAAGAGTCAGTGCTGGGCCATCAACTGTTTACAATCTATATTAATAAATAATCAGTGCTGGGCCATCAACTGTTTACAATCTATATTAATAAATAATCAGTGCTGGGCCATCAACTGTTTACAATCTATATTAATAAAGAGTCAGTGCTGGGCCATCAACTGTTTACAATCTATATTAATAAATAATCAGTGCTGGATCATCAACTGTTTACAATCTATATTAATAAAGAGTCAGTGCTGGACCATCAACTGTTTACAATCTATATTAATAAATAATCAGTGCTGGGCCATCAACTGTTTACAATCTATATTAATAAAGAGTCAATGCTGGACCATCAACTGTTTACAATCTATATTAATAAATAATCAGTGCTGGGCCATCAACTGTTTACAATCTATATTACTAAAGAGTCAGTGCTGGACCATCAACTGTTTACAATCCATATTAATAAAGAGTCAGTGCTGGACCATCAACTGTTTACAATCTATATTAATAAAGAGTCAGTGCTGGACCATCAACTGTTTACAATCTATATTAATAAATAATCAGTGCTGGGCCATCAACTGTTTACTATCTATATTAATAAAGAGTCAGTGCTGGGCCATCAACTGTTTACAATCTATATTAATAAAGAGTCAGTGCTGGACCATCAACTGTTTACAATCTATATTAATAAAGAGTCAGTGCTGGACCATCAACTGTTTACAATCGATATTAATAAAGAGTCAGTGCTGGACCATCAACTGTTTACAATCTATATTAATAAAGAGTCAGTGCTGGACCATCAAATGTTTACAATCTATATTAATAAAGAGTCAGTGCTGGGCCATCAACTGTTTACAATCTATATTAATAAAGAGTCAGTGCTGGACCATCAACTGTTTACAATCTATATTAATAAATAATCAGTGCTGGGCCATCAACTGTTTACAATCTATATTAATAAATAGTCAGTGCTGTGCCATTAACTGTTTACAATCTATATTAATAAAGAGTCAGTGCTGGGCCATCAACTATTTACAATCGATATTAATAAAGAGTCAGTGCTGGGCCATCAACTGTTTACAATCGAGATTAATAAAGAGTCAGTGCTGGGCCATCAACTGTTTACAATCTATATTAATAAAGAGTCAGTGCTGGGCCATCAACTGTTTACAATCTATATTAATAAAGAGTCAGTGCTGGGCCATCAACTGTTTACAATCTATATTAATAAAGAGTCAGTGCTGGGCCATCAACTGTTTACAATCTATATTAATAAAGAGTCAGTGCTGGACCATCAACTGTTTACAATCTATATTAATAAAGAGTCAGTGCTGGACCATCAACTGTTTACAATCTATATTAATAAAGAGTCAGTGCTGGGCCATCAACTGTTTACAATCTATATTAATAAAGAGTCAGTGCTGGGCCATCAACTGTTTACAATCTATATTAATAAAGAGTCAGTGCTGGGCCATCAACTGTTTACAATCTATATTAATAAAGAGTCAGTGCTGGGCCATCAACTGTTTACAATCTATATTAATAAAGAGTCAGTGCTGGGCCATCAACTGTTTACAATCTATATTAATAAAGAGTCAGTGCTGGGCCATCAACTGTTTACAATCTATATTAATAAAGAGTCAGTGCTGGGCCATCAACTATTTACAATCGATATTAATAAAGAGTCAGTGCTGGGCCATCAACTGTTTACAATCTATATTAATAAAGAGTCAGTGCTGGGCCATCAACTGTTTACAATCTATATTAATAAAGAGTCAGTGCTGGGCCATCAACTGTTTACAATCTATATTAATAAAGAGTCAGTGCTGGGCCATCAACTGTTTACAATCTATATTAATAAAGAGTCAGTGCTGGGCCATCAACTGTTTACAATCTATATTAATAAAGAGTCAGTGCTGGGCCATCAACTGTTTACAATCTATATTAATAAAGAGTCAGTGCTGGGCCATCAACTATTTTACAATCGATATTAATAAAGAGTCAGTGCTGGGCCATCAACTGTTTACAATCTATATTAATAAAGAGTCAGTGCTGGGCCATCAACTATTTACAATCTATATTAATAAAGAATCAGTGCTGGGCCATCAACTGTTTACAATCTATATTAATAAAGAGTCAGTGCTGGGCCATCAACTATTTTACAATCTATATTAATAAAGAGTCAGTGCTGGGCCCATCAACTATTTACAATCGATATTAATAAAGAATCAGTGCTGGGTCATCAACTGTTTACAATCTATATTAATAAAGAGTCAGTGCTGGGCCATCAACTGTTTACAATCTATATTAATAAAGAGTCAGTGCTGGGCCATCAACTGTTTACAATCTATATTAATAAAGAGTCAGTGCTGGGCCATCAACTATTTACAATCAATATTAATAAAGAATCAGTGCTGGGTCATCAACTGTTTACAATCTATATTAATAAAGAGTCCAGTGCTGGGCCATCAACTGTTTACAATCTATATTAATAAAGAGTCAGTGCTGGACCATCAACTGTTTACAATCTATATTAATAAAGAGTCAGTGCTGGGCCATCAACTGTTTACAATCTATATTAATAAAGAGTCAGTGCTGGGCCATCAACTGTTTACAATCTATATTAATAAAGAGTCAGTGCTGGACCATCAACTATTTACAATCGATATTAATAAAGAATCAGTGCTGGGCCATCAACTGTTTACAATCTATATTAATAAAGAGTCAGTGCTGGGCCATCAACTATTTACAATCGATATTAATAAAGAATCAGTGCTGGGCCATCAACTGTTTACAATCTATATTAATAAAGAGTCAGTGCTGGGCATCAACTGTTTACAATCTATATTAATAAAGAGTCAGTGCTGGACCATCAACTGTTTTACAATCTATATTAATAAATAATCAGTGCTGGGCCATCAACTGTTTACAATCTATATTAATAAAGAGTCAGTGCTGGGCCATCAACTGTTTACAATCTATATTAATAAAGAGTCAGTGCTGGGCCATCAACTGTTTACAATCTATATTAATAAAGAGTCAGTGCTGGGCCATCAACTGTTTACAATCTATATTAATAAAGAGTCAGTGCTGGGCCATCAACTGTTTACAATCTATATTAATAAAGAGTCAGTGCTGGGCCATCAACTGTTTACAATCTATATTAATAAAGAGTCAGTGCTGGGCCATCAACTGTTTACAATCTATATTAATAAAGAGTCAGTGCTGGACCATCAACTGTTTACAATCTATATTAATAAAGAGTCAGTGCTGGACCATCAACTGTTTACAATCTATATTAATAAAGAGTCAGTGCTGGACCATCAACTGTTTACAATCTATATTAATAAAGAGTCAGTGCTGGGCCATCAACTATTTACAATCGATATTAATAAAGAGTCAGTGCTGGGCCATCAACTGTTTACAATCTATATTAATAAAGAGTCAGTGCTGGACCATCAACTGTTTACAATCTATATTAATAAAGAGTCAGTGCTGGACCATCAACTGTTTACAATCTATATTAATAAAGAGTCAGTGCTGGACCATCACTGTTTACAATCTATATTAATAAAGAGTCAGTGCTGGACCATCAACTGTTTACAATCTATATTAATAAAGAGTCAGTGCTGGACCATCAACTGTTTACAATCTATATTAATAAAGAGTCAGTGCTGGACCATCAACTGTTTACAATCTATATTAATAAAGAGTCAGTGCTGGACATCAACTGTTTACAATCTATATTAATAAAGAGTCAGTGCTGGGACCATCAACTGTTTACAATCTATATTAATAAAGTCAGTGCTGGGCCATCAACTGTTTACAATCTATATTAATAAAGAGTCAGTGCTGGACCATCAACTGTTTACAATCTATATTAATAAAGAGTCAGTGCTGGACCATCAACTGTTTACAATCTATATTAATAAAGATTCAGTGCTTGGCCATCAACTGTTTACAATCTATATTAATAAAGAGTCAGTGCTGGACCATCAACTGTTTACAATCTATATTAATAAAGAGTCAGTGCTGGACCATCAACTGTTTACAATCTATATTAATAAAGTCAGTGCTGGGCCATCAACTGTTTACAATCTATATTAATAAAGAGTCAGTGCTGGACCATCAACTGTTTACATTCTATATTAATAAAGAGTCAGTGCTGGACCATCAACTGTTTACAATCTATATTAATAAAGAGTCAGTGCTGGCCCATCAACTGTTTACAATCTATATTAATAAAGAGTCAGTGCTGGGCCATCAACTATTTACAATCGATATTAATAAAGAGTCAGTGCTGGGCCATCAACTGTTTACAATCTATATTAATAAAGGTCAGTGCTGGACCATCAACTGTTTACAATCTATATTAATAAAGAGTCAGTGCTGGACCATCAACTGTTTACAATCTATATTAATAAAGAGTCAGTGCTGGACCATCAACTGTTTACAATCTATATTAATAAAGAGTCAGTGCTGGACCATCAACTGTTTACAATCTATATTAATAAAGAGTCAGTGCTGGACCATCAACTGTTTACAATCTATATTAATAAAGAGTCAGTGCTGGGACCATCAACTGTTTACAATCTATATTAATAAAGAGTCAGTGCTGGACCATCAACTGTTTACAATCTATATTAATAAAGAGTCAGTGCTGGACCATCAACTGTTTACAATCTATATTAATAAAGTCAGTGCTGGGCCATCAACTGTTTACAATCTATATTAATAAAGAGTCAGTGCTGGACCATCAACTGTTTACAATCTATATTAATAAAGAGTCAGTGCTGGACCATCAACTGTTTACAATCTATATTAATAAAGAGTCAGTGCTGGCCATCAACTGTTTACAATCTATATTAATAAAGAGTCAGTGCTGGACCATCAACTGTTTACAATCTATATTAATAAAGAGTCAGTGCTGGACCATCAACTGTTTACAATCAATATTAATAAAGAGTCAGTGCTGGGCCATCAACTGTTACAATCTATATTAATAAAGAGTCAGTGCTGGACCATCAACTGTTTACAATCTATATTAATAAAGAGTCAGTGCTGGACCATCAACTGTTTACAATCTATATTAATAAAGAGTCAGTGCTGGGCCATCAACTGTTTCCAATCTATATTAATAAAGAGTCAGTGCTGGGCCATCAACTGTTTACAATCTATATTAATAAAGAGTCAGTGCTGGACCATCAACTGTTTACAATCTATATTAATAAATAATCAGTGCTGGGCCATCAACTGTTTACAATCTATATTAATAAAGAGTCAGTGCTGGGACCATCAACTGTTTACAATCTATATTAATAAAGAGTCAGTGCTGGGCCATCAACTGTTTACAATCTATATTAATAAAGAGTCAGTGCTGGGCCATCAACTGTTTACAATCTATATTAATAAAGAGTCAGTGCTGGGCCATCAACTGTTTACAATCTATATTAATAAAGAGTCAGTGCTGGGCCATCAACTGTTTACAATCTATATTAATAAAGAGTCAGTGCTGGGCCATCAACTGTTTACAATCTATATTAATAAAGAGTCAGTGCTGGGCCATCAACTGTTTACAATCTATATTAATAAAGAGTCAGTGCTGGGCCATCAACTGTTTACAATCTATATTAATAAAGAGTCAGTGCTGGGCCATCAACTGTTTACAATCTATATTAATAAAGAGTCAGTGCTGGACCATCAACTGTTTACAATCTATATTAATAAAGAGTCAGTGCTGGGCCATCAACTGTTTACAATCTATATTAATAAAGAGTCAGTGCTGGGCCATCAACTGTTTACAATCTATATTAATAAAGAGTCAGTGCTGGGCCATCAACTGTTTACAATCTATATTAATAAAGAGTCAGTGCTGGGCCATCAACTGTTTACAATCTATATTAATAAAGAGTCAGTGCTGGGCCATCAACTGTTTACAATCTATATTAATAAAGAGTCAGTGCTGGGCCATCAACTGTTTACAATCTATATTAATAAAGAGTCAGTGCTGGGCCATCAACTGTTTACAATCTATATTAATAAAGAATCAGTGCTGGGCCATCAACTGTTTACAATCTATATTAATAAAGAGTCAGTGCTGGGCCATCAACTGTTTACAATCTATATTAATAAAGAGTCAGTGCTGGGCCATCAACTGTTTACAATCTATATTAATAAAGAGTCAGTGCTGGGCCATCAACTGTTTACAATCTATATTAATAAAGAGTCAGTGCTGGGCCATCAACTGTTTACAATCTATATGAATAAAGAGTCAGTGCTGGGCCATCAACTGTTTACAATCTATATTAATAAAGAGTCAGTGCTGGGCCATCAACTGTTTACAATCTATATTAATAAAGAGTCAGTGCTGGACCATCAACTGTTTACAATCTATATTAATAAAGAGTCAGTGCTGGGCCATCAACTGTTTACAATCTATATTAATAAAGAGTCAGTGCTGGACCATCAACTGTTTACAATCTATATTAATAAAGAGTCAGTGCTGGGCCATCAACTATTTACAATCGATATTAATAAAGAGTTAGTGCTGGGCCATCAACTGTTTACAATCTATATTAATAAAGAGTCAGTGCTGAACCATCAACTGTTTACAATCTATATTAATAAAGAATCAGTGCTGGGCCATCAACTGTTTACAATCTATATTAATAAAGAATCAGTGCTGGGCCATCAACTGTTTACAATCTATATTAATAAAGAGTCAGTGCTGGGCCATCAACTGTTTACAATCTATATTAATAAAGAATCAGTGCTGGGCCATCAACTGTTTACAATCGATATTAATAAAGAGTCAGTGCTGGGCCATCAACTGTTTACAATCTATATTAATAAAGAATCAGTGCTGGGCCATCAACTGTTTACAATCTATATTAATAAAGAATCAGTGCTGGGCCATCAACTATTTACAATCGATATTAATAAAGAATCAGTGCTGGGCCATCAACTGTTTACAATCTATATTAATAAAGAGTCAGTGCTGGGCCATCAACTGTTTACAATCTATATTAATAAAGAGTCAGTGCTGGACCATCAACTATTTACAATCGATATTAATAAAGAATCAGTGCTGGGCCATCAACTGTTTACAATCTATATTAATAAAGAGTCAGTGCTGGGCCATCAACTATTTACAATCGATATTAATAAAGAATCAGTGCTGGGCCATCAACTGTTTACAATCTATATTAATAAAGAGTCAGTGCTGGGCCATCAACTGTTTACAATCTATATTAATAAAGAGTCAGTGCTGGACCATCAACTGTTTACAATCTATATTAATAAATAATCAGTGCTGGGCCATCAACTGTTTACAATCTATATTAATAAAGAGTCAGTGCTGGGCCATCAACTGTTTACAATCTATATTAATAAAGAGTCAGTGCTGGGCCATCAACTGTTTACAATCTATATTAATAAAGAGTCAGTGCTGGGCCATCAACTGTTTACAATCTATATTAATAAAGAGTCAGTGCTGGGCCATCAACTGTTTAGAATCTATATGAATAAAGAGTCAGTGCTGGGCCATCAACTGTTTACAATCTATATTAATAAAGAGTCAGTGATGGGCCATCAACTGTTTACAATCTATATTAATAAAGAGTCAGTGCTGGACCATCAACTGTTTACAATCTATATTAATAAAGAGTCAGTGCTGGGCCATCAACTGTTTACAATCTATATTAATAAAGAGTCAGTGCTGGACCATCAACTGTTTACAATCTATATTAATAAAGAGTCAGTGCTGGGCCATCAACTATTTACAATCGATATTAATAAAGAGTTAGTGCTGGGCCATCAACTGTTTACAATCTATATTAATAAAGAGTCAGTGCTGGACCATCAACTGTTTACAATCTATATTAATAAAGAGTCAGTGCTGGACCATCAACTGTTTACAATCTATATTAATAAAGAGTCAGTGCTGGACCATCAACTGTTTACAATCTATATTAATAAAGAGTCAGTGCTGGACCATCAACTGTTTACAATCTATATTAATAAAGAGTCAGTGCTGGACCATCAACTATTTACAATCTATATTAATAAAGAGTCAGTGCTGGACCATGAACTGTTTACAATCTATATTAATAAAGAGTCAGTGCTGGACCATCAACTGTTTACAATCTATATTAATAAAGAGTCAGTGCTGGACCATCAACTGTTTACAATCTATATTAATAAAGAGTCAGTGCTGGGCCATCAACTGTTTACAATCTATATTAATAAAGAGTCAGTGCTGGGCCATCAACTGTTTACAATCTATATTAATAAAGAGTCAGTGCTGGGCCATCAACTATTTACAATCTATATTAATAAAGAGTCAGTGCTGGGCCATCAACTGTTTACAATCTATATTAATAAAGAGTCAGTGCTGGGCCATCAACTGTTTACAATCTATATTAATAAAGAGTCAGTGCTGGGCCATCAACTGTTTACAATCTATATTAATAAAGAGTCAGTGCTGGACCATCAACTATTTACAATCGATATTAATAAAGAATCAGTGCTGGGCCATCAACTGTTTACAATCTATATTAATAAAGAGTCAGTGCTGGGCCATCAACTATTTACAATCGATATTAATAAAGAATCAGTGCTGGGCCATCAACTGTTTACAATCTATATTAATAAAGAGTCAGTGCTGGGCCATCAACTGTTTACAATCTATATTAATAAAGAGTCAGTGCTGGACCATCAACTGTTTACAATCTATATTAATAAATAATCAGTGCTGGGCCATCAACTGTTTACAATCTATATTAATAAAGAGTCAGTGCTGGGCCATCAACTGTTTACAATCTATATTAATAAAGAGTCAGTGCTGGGCCATCAACTGTTTACAATCTATATTAATAAAGAGTCAGTGCTGGGCCATCAACTGTTTACAATCTATATTAATAAAGAGTCAGTGCTGGGCCATCAACTGTTTAGAATCTATATGAATAAAGAGTCAGTGCTGGGCCATCAACTGTTTACAATCTATATTAATAAAGAGTCAGTGATGGGCCATCAACTGTTTACAATCTATATTAATAAAGAGTCAGTGCTGGACCATCAACTGTTTACAATCTATATTAATAAAGAGTCAGTGCTGGACCATCAACTGTTTACAATCTATATTAATAAAGAGTCAGTGCTGGGCCATCAACTGTTTACAATCTATATTAATAAAGAGTCAGTGCTGGGCCATCAACTGTTTACAATCTATATTAATAAAGAGTCAGTGCTGGGCCATCAACTGTTTACAATCTATATTAATAAAGAGTCAGTGCTGGGCCATCAACTGTTTACAATCTATATTAATAAAGAGTCAGTGCTGGGCCATCAACTGTTTACAATCTATATTAATAAAGAGTCAGTGCTGGGCCATCAACTGTTTACAATCTATATTAATAAAGAGTCAGTGCTGGGCCATCAACTGTTTACAATCTATATTAATAAAGAATCAGTGCTGGGCCATCAACTGTTTACAATCTATATTAATAAAGAGTCAGTGCTGGGCCATCAACTGTTTACAATCTATATTAATAAAGAGTCAGTGCTGGGCCATCAACTGTTTACAATCTATATTAATAAAGAGTCAGTGCTGGGCCATCAACTGTTTACAATCTATATTAATAAAGAGTCAGTGCTGGGCCATCAACTGTTTACAATCTATATGAATAAAGAGTCAGTGCTGGGCCATCAACTGTTTACAATCTATATTAATAAAGAGTCAGTGCTGGGCCATCAACTGTTTACAATCTATATTAATAAAGAGTCAGTGCTGGACCATCAACTGTTTACAATCTATATTAATAAAGAGTCAGTGCTGGGCCATCAACTGTTTACAATCTATATTAATAAAGAGTCAGTGCTGGACCATCAACTGTTTACAATCTATATTAATAAAGAGTCAGTGCTGGGCCATCAACTATTTACAATCGATATTAATAAAGAGTTAGTGCTGGGCCATCAACTGTTTACAATCTATATTAATAAAGAGTCAGTGCTGAACCATCAACTGTTTACAATCTATATTAATAAAGAATCAGTGCTGGGCCATCAACTGTTTACAATCTATATTAATAAAGAATCAGTGCTGGGCCATCAACTGTTTACAATCTATATTAATAAAGAGTCAGTGCTGGGCCATCAACTGTTTACAATCTATATTAATAAAGAATCAGTGCTGGGCCATCAACTGTTTACAATCGATATTAATAAAGAGTCAGTGCTGGGCCATCAACTGTTTACAATCTATATTAATAAAGAATCAGTGCTGGGCCATCAACTGTTTACAATCTATATTAATAAAGAATCAGTGCTGGGCCATCAACTATTTACAATCGATATTAATAAAGAATCAGTGCTGGGCCATCAACTGTTTACAATCTATATTAATAAAGAGTCAGTGCTGGGCCATCAACTGTTTACAATCTATATTAATAAAGAGTCAGTGCTGGACCATCAACTATTTACAATCGATATTAATAAAGAATCAGTGCTGGGCCATCAACTGTTTACAATCTATATTAATAAAGAGTCAGTGCTGGGCCATCAACTATTTACAATCGATATTAATAAAGAATCAGTGCTGGGCCATCAACTGTTTACAATCTATATTAATAAAGAGTCAGTGCTGGGCCATCAACTGTTTACAATCTATATTAATAAAGAGTCAGTGCTGGACCATCAACTGTTTACAATCTATATTAATAAATAATCAGTGCTGGGCCATCAACTGTTTACAATCTATATTAATAAAGAGTCAGTGCTGGGCCATCAACTGTTTACAATCTATATTAATAAAGAGTCAGTGCTGGGCCATCAACTGTTTACAATCTATATTAATAAAGAGTCAGTGCTGGGCCATCAACTGTTTACAATCTATATTAATAAAGAGTCAGTGCTGGGCCATCAACTGTTTAGAATCTATATGAATAAAGAGTCAGTGCTGGGCCATCAACTGTTTACAATCTATATTAATAAAGAGTCAGTGATGGGCCATCAACTGTTTACAATCTATATTAATAAAGAGTCAGTGCTGGACCATCAACTGTTTACAATCTATATTAATAAAGAGTCAGTGCTGGGCCATCAACTGTTTACAATCTATATTAATAAAGAGTCAGTGCTGGACCATCAACTGTTTACAATCTATATTAATAAAGAGTCAGTGCTGGGCCATCAACTGTTTACAATCGATATTAATAAAGAGTTAGTGCTGGGCCATCAACTGTTTACAATCTATATTAATAAAGAGTCAGTGCTGGACCATCAACTGTTTACAATCTATATTAATAAAGAGTCAGTGCTGGACCATCAACTGTTTACAAT
This sequence comes from Heterodontus francisci, assembly GCF_036365525.1. Classification (NCBI taxonomy): domain Eukaryota; kingdom Metazoa; phylum Chordata; class Chondrichthyes; order Heterodontiformes; family Heterodontidae; genus Heterodontus; species Heterodontus francisci. Next base: position 14,980,264 of record NC_090395.1, read on the forward strand.
CTATATTAATAAAGAGTCAGTGCTGGACCATCAACTGTTTACAATCTATATTAATAAAGAGTCAGTGCTGGACCATCAACTGTTTACAATCTATATTAATAAAGAGTCAGTGCTGGACCATCAACTATTTACAATCTATATTAATAAAGAGTCAGTGCTGGACCATGAACTGTTTACAATCTATATTAATAAAGAGTCAGTGCTGGACCATCAACTGTTTACAATCTATATTAATAAAGAGTCAGTGCTGGACCATCAACTGTTTACAATCTATATTAATAAAGAGTCAGTGCTGGGCCATCAACTGTTTACAATCTATATTAATAAAGAGTCAGTGCTGGGCCATCAACTGTTTACAATCTATATTAATAAAGAGTCAGTGCTGGGCCATCAACTATTTACAATCTATATTAATAAAGAGTCAGTGCTGGGCCATCAACTGTTTACAATCTATATTAATAAAGAGTCAGTGCTGGACCATCAACTGTTTACAATCTATATTAATAAAGAGTCAGTGCTGGACCATCAACTGTTTACAATCTATATTAATAAAGAGTCAGTGCTGGACCATCAACTGTTTACAATCTATATTAATAAAGAGTCAGTGCTGGGCCATCAACTGTTTACAATCTATATTAATAAAGAGTCAGTGCTGGGCCATCAACTGTTTACAATCTATATTAATAAAGAGTCAGTGCTGGACCATCAACTGTTTACAATCTATATTAATAAAGAGTCAGTGCTGGGCCATCAACTGTTTACAATCTATATTAATAAAGAGTCAGTGCTGGGCCATCAACTGTTTACAATCTATATTAATAAAGAGTCAGTGCTGGGCCATCAACTGTTTACAATCTATATTAATAAAGAGTCAGTGCTGGGCCATCAACTGTTTACAATCTATATTAATAAAGAGTCAGTGCTGGGCCATCAACTGTTTACAATCTATATTAATAAATAGTCAGTGCTGGACCATCAACTGTTTACAATCGATATTAATAAAGAGTCAGTGCTGGACCATCAACTGTTTACAATCTATATTAATAAAGAGTCAGTGCTGGGCCATCAACTATTTACAATCGATATTAATAAAGAGTCAGTGTTGGGCCATCAACTGTTTACAATCTATATTAATAAAGAGTCAGTGCTGGACCATCAACTGTTTACAATCTATATTAATAAAGAGTCAGTGCTGGACCATCAACTGTTTACAATCTATATTAATAAAGAGTCAGTGCTGGACCATCAACTGTTTACAATCTATATTAATAAAGAGTCAGTGCTGGACCATCAACTGTTTACAATCTATATTAATAAAGAGTCAGTGCTGGACCATCAACTGTTTACAATCTATATTAATAAAGAGTCAGTGCTGGACCATGAACTGTTTACAATCTATATTAATAAAGAGTCAGTGCTGGACCATCAACTGTTTACAATCTATATTAATAAAGAGTCAGTGCTGGACCATCAACTGTTTACAATGTATATTAATAAAGAGTCAGTGCTGGGCCATCAACTGTTTACAATCTATATTAATAAAGAGTCAGTGGGGGGCCATCAACTATTTACAATCTATATTAATAAAGAGTCAGTGCTGGGCCATCAACTGTTTACAATCTATATTAATAAAGAGTCAGTGCTGCACCATCAACTGTTTACAATCTATATTAATAAAGAGTCAGTGCTGGACCATCAACTGTTTACAATCTATATTAATAAAGAGTCAGTGCTGGGCCATCAACTGTTTACAATCTATATTAATAAAGAGTCAGTGCTGGACCATCAACTGTTTACAATCTATATTAATAAAGAGTCAGTGCTGGACCATCAACTGTTTACAATCTATATTAATAAAGAGTCAGTGCTGGACCATCAACTGTTTACAATCTATATTAATAAAGAGTCAGTGCTGGACCATCAACTATTTACAATCTATATTAATAAAGAGTCAGTGCTGGACCATCAACTGTTTACAATCTATATTAATAAAGAGTCAGTGCTGGGCCATCAACTATTTACAATCGATATTAATAAAGAATCAGTGCTGGGCCATCAACTGTTTACAATCTATATTAATAAAGAGTCAGTGCTGGACCATCAACTGTTTACAATCTATATTAATAAAGAGTCAGTGCTGGACCATCAACTGTTTACAATCTATATTAATAAAGAGTCAGTGCTGGACCATCAACTGTTTACAATCTATATTAATAAAGAGTCAGTGCTGGGCCATCAACTGTTTACAATCTATATTAATAAAGAGTCAGTGCTGGACCATCAACTGTTTACAATCTATATTAATAAAGAGTCAGTGCTGGGCCATCAACTGTTTACAATCTATATTAATAAAGAGTCAGTGCTGGGCCATCAACTATTTACAATCGATATTAATAAATAGTCAGTGCTGGGCCATCAACTGTTTACAATCTATATTAATAAAGAGTCAGTGCTGGGCCATCAACTGTTTACAATCTATATTAATAAAGAGTCAGTGCTGGGCCATCAACTGTTTACAATCTATATTAATAAAGAGTCAGTGCTGGGCCATCAACTATTTACAATCGATATTAATAAAGAGTCAGTGCTGGACCATCAACTGTTTACAATCTATATTAATAAATAGTCAGTGCTGGACCATCAACTGTTTAGAATCTATATTAATAAAGAGTCAGTGCTGGACCATCAACTGTTTACAATCTATATTAATAAAGAGTCAGTGCTGGGCCATCAACTGTTTACAATCTATATTAATAAAGAGTCAGTGCTGGGCCATCAACTATTTACAATCGATATTAATAAAGAGTCAGTGCTGGGCCATCAACTATTTTACAATCGATATTAATAAAGAGTCAGTGCTGGGCCATCAACTGTTTACAATCTATATTAATAAAGAGTCAGTGCTGGGCCATCAACTATTTACAATCGATATTAATAAAGAGTCAGTGCTGGACCATCAACTGTTTACAATCTATATTAATAAATAGTCAGTGCTGGACCATCAACTGTTTACAATCTATATTAATAAAGAGTCAGTGCTGGACCATCAACTATTTACAATCGATATTAATAAAGAGTCAGTGCTGGGCCATCAACTGTTTACAATCTATATTAATAAAGAGTCAGTGCTGGACCATCAACTATTTACAATCGATATTAATAAAGAGTCAGTGCTGGGCCATCAACTGTTTACAATCTATATTAATAAATAATCAGTGCTGGACCATCAACTGTTTACAATCTATATTAATAAATAATCAGTGCTGGACCATCAACTATTTACAATCGATATTAATAAAGAGTCAGTGCTGGACCATCAACTGTTTACAATCTATATTAATAAAGAGTCAGTGCTGGGCCATCAACTGTTTACAATCTATATAAATAAATAATCAGTGCTGGACCATCAACTGTTTACAATCTATATTAATAAAGAGTCAGTGCTGGGCCATCAACTGTTTACAATCTATATTAATAAAGAGTCAGTGCTGGGCCATCAACTGTTTACAATCTATATTAATAAAGAGTCAGTGCTGGGCAATCAACAGTTTACAATCTATATTAATAAAGAGTCAGTGCTGGACCATCAACTGTTTACAATCTATATTAATAAAGAGTCAGTGCTGGACCATCAGCTGTTTACAATCTATATTAATAAAGAGTCAGTGCTGGGCCATCAACTGTTTACAATCTATATTAATAAAGAGTCAGTGCTGGGCCATCAGCTGTTTACAATCTATATTAATAAAGAGTCAGTGCTGGACCATCAACTGTTTACAATCTATATTAATAAAGAGTCAGTGCTGGACCATCAACTGTTTACAATCTATATTAATAAAGAGTCAGTGCTGGGCCATCAACTATTTACAATCGATATTAATAAAGAGTCAGTGCTGGGCCATCAACTGTTTACAATCTATATTAATAAAGAGTCAGTGCTGGGCCATCAACTATTTACAATCGATATTAATAAAGAGTCAGTGCTGGGCCATCAACTGTTTACAATCTATATTAATAAAGAGTCAGTGCTGGGCCATCAACTATTTACAATCGATATTAATAAAGAATCAGTGCTGGGCCATCAACTGTTTACAATCTATATTAATAAAGAGTCAGTGCTGGACCATCAACTGTTTACAATCTATATTAATAAAGAGTCAGTGCTGGACCATCAACTGTTTACAATCTATATTAATAAAGAGTCAGTGCTGGACCATCAACTGTTTACAATCTATATTAATAAAGAGTCAGTGCTGGACCATCAACTGTTTACAATCTATATTAATAAAGAGTCAGTGCTGGACCATCAACTGTTTACAATCTATATTAATAAAGAGTCAGTGCTGGGCCATCAACTGTTTACAATCTATATTAATAGAGAGTCAGTGCTGGACCATCAACTGTTTACAATCTCTATTAATAAAGAATCAGTGCTGGGCCATCAACTGTTTACAATCTATATTAATAAAGAGTCAGTGCTGGGCCATCAACTGTTTACAATCTATATTAATAAAGAGTCAGTGCTGGGCCATCAACTGTTTACAATCTATATTAATAGAGAGTCAGTGCTGGACCATCAACCGTTTACAATCTCTATTAATAAAGAATCAGTGCTGGGCCATCAACTGTTTACAATCTATATTAATAAAGAGTCAGTGCTGGGCCATCAACTGTTTACAATCTATATTAATAAAGAGTCAGTGCTGGACCATCAACTGTTTACAATCTATATTAATAAAGAGTCAGTGCTGGGCCATCAACTGTTTACAATCTATATTAATAAAGAGTCAGTGCTGGACCATCAACTGTTTACAATCTATATTAATAAAGAGTCAGTGCTGGACCATCAACTGTTTACAATCTATATTAATAAAGAGTCAGTGCTGGGCCATCAACTGTTTACAATCTATATTAATAAAGAGTCAGTGCTGGACCATCAACTGTTTACAATCTATATTAATAAAGAGTCAGTGCTGGACCATCAACTGTTTACAATCTATATTAATAAAGAGTCAGTGCTGGGCCATCAACTGTTTACAATCTATATTAATAAAGAGTCAGTGCTGGACCATCAACTGTTTACAATCTATATTAATAAAGAGTCAGTGCTGGACCATCAACTGTTTACAATCTATATTAATAAAGAGTCAGTGCTGGACCATCAACTGTTTACAATCTATATTAATAAAGAGTCAGTGCTGGGCCATCAACTATTTACAATCGATATTAATAAAGAGTCAGTGCTGGGCCATCAACTGTTTACAATCTATATTAATAAAGAGTCAGTGCTGGGCCATCAACTATTTACAATCGATATTAATAAAGAATCAGTGCTGGGCCATCAACTGTTTACAATCTATATTAATAAAGAGTCAGTGCTGGACCATCAACTGTTTACAATCTATATTAATAAAGAGTCAGTGCTGGACCATCAACTGTTTACAATCTATATTAATAAAGAGTCAGTGCTGGACCATCAACTGTTTACAATCTATATTAATAAAGAGTCAGTGCTGGGCCATCAACTGTTTACAATCTATATTAATAAAGAGTCAGTGCTGGACCATCAACTGTTTACAATCTATATTAATAAAGAGTCAGTGCTGGGCCATCAACTGTTTACAATCTATATTAATAAAGAGTCAGTGCTGGGCCATCAACTGTTTACAATCTATATTAATAAAGAGTCAGTGCTGGGCCATCAACTGTTTACAATCTATATTAATAAAGAGTCAGTGCTGGGCCATCAACTATTTACAATCGATATTAATAAAGAGTCAGTGCTGGACCATCAACTGTTTACAATCTATATTAATAAATAGTCAGTGCTGGACCATCAACTGTTTAGAATCTATATTAATAAAGAGTCAGTGCTGGACCATCAACTGTTTACAATCTATATTAATAAAGAGTCAGTGCTGGGCCATCAACTGTTTACAATCTATATTAATAAAGAGTCAGTGCTGGGCCATCAACTATTTACAATCGATATTAATAAAGAGTCAGTGCTGGGCCATCAACTATTTTACAATCGATATTAATAAAGAGTCAGTGCTGGGCCATCAACTGTTTACAATCTATATTAATAAAGAGTCAGTGCTGGGCCATCAACTATTTACAATCGATATTAATAAAGAGTCAGTGCTGGACCATCAACTGTTTACAATCTATATTAATAAATAGTCAGTGCTGGACCATCAACGGTTTACAATCTATATTAATAAAGAGTCAGTGCTGGACCATCAACTATTTACAATCGATATTAATAAAGAGTCAGTGCTGGGCCATCAACTGTTTACAATCTATATTAATAAAGAGTCAGTGCTGGACCATCAACTATTTACAATCGATATTAATAAAGAGTCAGTGCTGGGCCATCAACTGTTTACAATCTATATTAATAAATAATCAGTGCTGGACCATCAACTGTTTACAATCTATATTAATAAATAATCAGTGCTGGACCATCAACTATTTACAATCGATATTAATAAAGAGTCAGTGCTGGACCATCAACTGTTTACAATCTATATTAATAAAGAGTCAGTGCTGGGCCATCAACTGTTTACAATCTATATTAATAAATAATCAGTGCTGGACCATCAACTGTTTACAATCTATATTAATAAAGAGTCAGTGCTGGGCCATCAACTGTTTACAATCTATATTAATAAAGAGTCAGTGCTGGACCATCAACTGTTTACAATCTATATTAATAAAGAGTCAGTGCTGGACCATCAACTGTTTACAATCTATATTAATAGAGAGTCAGTGCTGGACCATCAACTGTTTCCAATCTATATTAATAAAGAGTCAGTGCTGGGCCATCAACTGTTTACAATCTATATTAATAAAGAGTCAGTGCTGGACCATCAACTGTTTACAATCTATATTAATAAAGAGTCAGTGCTGGACCATCAACTGTTTACAATCTATATTAATAAAGAGTCAGTGCTGGACCATCAACTGTTTACAATCTATATTAATAAAGAGTCAGTGCTGGGCCATCAACTGTTTACAATCTATATTAATAAAGAGTCAGTGCTGGACCATCAACTGTTTACAATCTATATTAATAAAGAGTCAGTGCTGGACCATCAACTGTTTACAATCTATATTAATAAAGAGTCAGTGCTGGACCATCAACTGTTTACAATCTATATTAATAAAGAGTCAGTGCTGGGCCATCAACTGTTTACAATCTATATTAATAAAGAGTCAGTGCTGGACCATCAACTGTTTACAATCTATATTAATAAAGAGTCAGTGCTGGACCATCAACTGTTTACAATCTATATTAATAAAGAGTCAGTGCTGGGCCATCAACTGTTTACAATCTATATTAATAAAGAGTCAGTGCTGGACCATCAACTGTTTACAATCTATATTAATAAAGAGTCAGTGCTGGACCATCAACTGTTTACAATCTATATTAATAAAGAGTCAGTGCTGGACCATCAACTGTTTACAATCTATATTAATAAAGAGTCAGTGCTGGACCATCAACTGTTTACAATCTATATTAATAAAGAGTCAGTGCTGGACCATCAACTATTTACAATCTATATTAATAAAGAGTCAGTGCTGGACCATCAACTGTTTACAATCTATATTAATAAAGAGTCAGTGCTGGGCCATCAACTATTTACAATCGATATTAATAAAGAGTCAGTGCTGGGCCATCAACTGTTTACAATCTATATTAATAAAGAGTCAGTGCTGGGCCATCAACTATTTACAATCGATATTAATAAAGAATCAGTGCTGGGCCATCAACTGTTTACAATCTATATTAATAAAGAGTCAGTGCTGGACCATCAACTGTTTACAATCTATATTAATAAAGAGTCAGTGCTGGACCATCAACTGTTTACAATCTATATTAATAAAGAGTCAGTGCTGGACCATCAACTGTTTACAATCTATATTAATAAAGAGTCAGTGCTGGGCCATCAACTGTTTACAATCTATATTAATAAAGAGTCAGTGCTGGGCCATCAACTGTTTACAATCTATATTAATAAAGAGTCAGTGCTGGGCCATCAACTGTTTACAATCTATATTAATAAAGAGTCAGTGCTGGGCCATCAACTATTTACAATCGATATTAATAAAGAGTCAGTGCTGGACCATCAACTGTTTACAATCTATATTAATAAATAGTCAGTGCTGGACCATCAACTGTTTAGAATCTATATTAATAAAGAGTCAGTGCTGGACCATCAACTGTTTACAATCTATATTAATAAAGAGTCAGTGCTGGGCCATCAACTGTTTACAATCTATATTAATAAAGAGTCAGTGCTGGGCCATCAACTATTTACAATCGATATTAATAAAGAGTCAGTGCTGGGCCATCAACTATTTTACAATCGATATTAATAAAGAGTCAGTGCTGGGCCATCAACTGTTTACAATCTATATTAATAAAGAGTCAGTGCTGGGCCATCAACTATTTACAATCGATATTAATAAAGAGTCAGTGCTGGACCATCAACTGTTTACAATCTATATTAATAAATAGTCAGTGCTGGACCATCAACGGTTTACAATCTATATTAATAAAGAGTCAGTGCTGGACCATCAACTATTTACAATCGATATTAATAAAGAGTCAGTGCTGGGCCATCAACTGTTTACAATCTATATTAATAAAGAGTCAGTGCTGGACCATCAACTATTTACAATCGATATTAATAAAGAGTCAGTGCTGGGCCATCAACTGTTTACAATCTATATTAATAAATAATCAGTGCTGGACCATCAACTGTTTACAATCTATATTAATAAATAATCAGTGCTGGACCATCAACTATTTACAATCGATATTAATAAAGAGTCAGTGCTGGACCATCAACTGTTTACAATCTATATTAATAAAGAGTCAGTGCTGGGCCATCAACTGTTTACAATCTATATTAATAAATAATCAGTGCTGGACCATCAACTGTTTACAATCTATATTAATAAAGAGTCAGTGCTGGGCCATCAACTGTTTACAATCTATATTAATAAAGAGTCAGTGCTGGGCCATCAACTGTTTACAATCTATATTAATAAAGAGTCAGTGCTGGGCCATCAACTGTTTACAATCTATATTAATAAAGAGTCAGTGCTGGACCATCAACTGTTTACAATCTATATTAATAGAGTCAGTGCTGGACCATCAGCTGTTTACAATCTATATTAATAAAGAGTCAGTGCTGGGCCATCAACTGTTTACAATCTATATTAATAAAGAGTCAGTGCTGGGCCATCAACTGTTTACAATCTATATTAATAAAGAGTCAGTGCTGGACCATCAACTGTTTACAATCTATATTAATAAAGAGTCAGTGCTGGACCATCAACTGTTTACAATCTATATTAATAAAGAGTCAGTGCTGGGCCATCAACTATTTACAATCGATATTAATAAAGAGTCAGTGCTGGGCCATCAACTGTTTACAATCTATATTAATAAAGAGTCAGTGCTGGGCCATCAACTATTTACAATCGATATTAATAAAGAGTCAGTGCTGGGCCATCAACTGTTTACAATCTATATTAATAAAGAGTCAGGGCTGGGCCATCAACTATTTACAATCGATATTAATAAAGAATCAGTGCTGGGCCATCAACTGTTTACAATCTATATTAATAAAGAGTCAGTGCTGGACCATCAACTGTTTACAATCTATATTAATAAAGAGTCAGTGCTGGACCATCAACTGTTTACAATCTATATTAATAAAGAGTCAGTGCTGGACCATCAACTGTTTACAATCTATATTAATAAAGAGTCAGTGCTGGACCATCAACTGTTTACAATCTATATTAATAAAGAGTCAGTGCTGGACCATCAACTGTTTACAATCTATATTAATAAAGAGTCAGTGCTGGGCCATCAACTGTTTACAATCTATATTAATAGAGAGTCAGTGCTGGACCATCAACTGTTTACAATCTCTATTAATATAGAATCAGTGCTGGGCCATCAACTGTTTACAATCTATATTAATAAAGAGTCAGTGCTGGGCCATCAACTGTTTACAATCTATATTAATAAAGAGTCAGTGCTGGGCCATCAACTGTTTACAATCTATATTAATAGAGAGTCAGTGCTGGACCATCAACTGTTTACAATCTCTATTAATAAAGAATCAGTGCTGGGCCATCAACTGTTTACAATCTATATTAATAAAGAGTCAGTGCTGGGCCATCAACTGTTTACAATCTATATTAATAAAGAGTCAGTGCTGGACCATCAACTGTTTACAATCTATATTAATAAAGAGTCAGTGCTGGGCCATCAACTGTTTACAATCTATATTAATAAAGAGTCAGTGCTGGACCATCAACTATTTACAATCGATATTAATAAAGAGTCAGTGCTGGGCCATCAACTGTTTACAATCTATATTAATAAATAATCAGTGCTGGACCATCAACTGTTTACAATCTATATTAATAAATAATCAGTGCTGGACCATCAACTATTTACAATCGATATTAATAAAGAGTCAGTGCTGGACCATCAACTGTTTACAATCTATATTAATAAAGAGTCAGTGCTGGGCCATCAACTGTTTACAATCTATATTAATAAATAATCAGTGCTGGACCATCAACTGTTTACAATCTATATTAATAAAGAGTCAGTGCTGGGCCATCAACTGTTTACAATCTATATTAATAAAGAGTCAGTGCTGGGCCATCAACTGTTTACAATCTATATTAATAAAGAGTCAGTGCTGGGCAATCAACAGTTTACAATCTATATTAATAAAGAGTCAGTGCTGGACCATCAACTGTTTACAATCTATATTAATAAAGAGTCAGTGCTGGACCATCAGCTGTTTACAATCTATATTAATAAAGAGTCAGTGCTGGGCCATCAACTGTTTACAATCTATATTAATAAAGAGTCAGTGCTGGGCCATCAGCTGTTTACAATCTATATTAATAAAGAGTCAGTGCTGGACCATCAACTGTTTACAATCTATATTAATAAAGAGTCAGTGCTGGACCATCAACTGTTTACAATCTATATTAATAAAGAGTCAGTGCTGGGCCATCAACTATTTACAATCGATATTAATAAAGAGTCAGTGCTGGGCCATCAACTGTTTACAATCTATATTAATAAAGAGTCAGTGCTGGGCCATCAACTATTTACAATCGATATTAATAAAGAGTCAGTGCTGGGCCATCAACTGTTTACAATCTATATTAATAAAGAGTCAGTGCTGGGCCATCAACTATTTACAATCGATATTAATAAAGAATCAGTGCTGGGCCATCAACTGTTTACAATCTATATTAATAAAGAGTCAGTGCTGGACCATCAACTGTTTACAATCTATATTAATAAAGAGTCAGTGCTGGACCATCAACTGTTTACAATCTATATTAATAAAGAGTCAGTGCTGGACCATCAACTGTTTACAATCTATATTAATAAAGAGTCAGTGCTGGACCATCAACTGTTTACAATCTATATTAATAAAGAGTCAGTGCTGGACCATCAACTGTTTACAATCTATATTAATAAAGAGTCAGTGCTGGGCCATCAACTGTTTACAATCTATATTAATAGAGAGTCAGTGCTGGACCATCAACTGTTTACAATCTCTATTAATAAAGAATCAGTGCTGGGCCATCAACTGTTTACAATCTATATTAATAAAGAGTCAGTGCTGGGCCATCAACTGTTTACAATCTATATTAATAAAGAGTCAGTGCTGGGCCATCAACTGTTTACAATCTATATTAATAGAGAGTCAGTGCTGGACCATCAACTGTTTACAATCTCTATTAATAAAGAATCAGTGCTGGGCCATCAACTGTTTACAATCTATATTAATAAAGAGTCAGTGCTGGGCCATCAACTGTTTACAATCTATATTAATAAAGAGTCAGTGCTGGACCATCAACTGTTTACAATCTATATTAATAAAGAGTCAGTGCTGGGCCATCAACTGTTTACAATCTATATTAATAAAGAGTCAGTGCTGGACCATCAACTGTTTACAATCTATATTAATAAAGAGTCAGTGCTGGACCATCAACTGTTTACAATCTATATTAATAAAGAGTCAGTGCTGGGCCATCAACTGTTTACAATCTATATTAATAAAGAGTCAGTGCTGGACCATCAACTGTTTACAATCTATATTAATAAAGAGTCAGTGCTGGACCATCAACTGTTTACAATCTATATTAATAAAGAGTCAGTGCTGGGCCATCAACTGTTTACAATCTATATTAATAAAGAGTCAGTGCTGGACCATCAACTGTTTACAATCTATATTAATAAAGAGTCAGTGCTGGACCATCAACTGTTTACAATCTATATTAATAAAGAGTCAGTGCTGGACCATCAACTGTTTACAATCTATATTAATAAAGAGTCAGTGCTGGACCATCAACTGTTTACAATCTATATTAATAAAGAGTCAGTGCTGGACCATCAACTATTTACAATCTATATTAATAAAGAGTCAGTGCTGGACCATCAACTGTTTACAATCTATATTAATAAAGAGTCAGTGCTGGGCCATCAACTATTTACAATCGATATTAATAAAGAGTCAGTGCTGGGCCATCAACTGTTTACAATCTATATTAATAAAGAGTCAGTGCTGGGCCATCAACTATTTACAATCGATATTAATAAAGAATCAGTGCTGGGCCATCAACTGTTTACAATCTATATTAATAAAGAGTCAGTGCTGGACCATCAACTGTTTACAATCTATATTAATAAAGAGTCAGTGCTGGACCATCAACTGTTTACAATCTATATTAATAAAGAGTCAGTGCTGGACCATCAACTGTTTACAATCTATATTAATAAAGAGTCAGTGCTGGGCCATCAACTGTTTACAATCTATATTAATAAAGAGTCAGTGCTGGACCATCAACTGTTTACAATCTATATTAATAAAGAGTCAGTGCTGGGCCATCAACTGTTTACAATCTATATTAATAAAGAGTCAGTGCTGGGCCATCAACTGTTTACAATCTATATTAATAAAGAGTCAGTGCTGGGCCATCAACTGTTTACAATCTATATTAATAAAGAGTCAGTGCTGGGCCATCAACTATTTACAATCGATATTAATAAAGAGTCAGTGCTGGACCATCAACTGTTTACAATCTATATTAATAAATAGTCAGTGCTGGACCATCAACTGTTTAGAATCTATATTAATAAAGAGTCAGTGCTGGACCATCAACTGTTTACAATCTATATTAATAAAGAGTCAGTGCTGGGCCATCAACTGTTTACAATCTATATTAATAAAGAGTCAGTGCTGGGCCATCAACTGTTTACAATCTATATTAATAAATAATCAGTGCTGGACCATCAACTGTTTACAATCTATATTAATAAATAATCAGTGCTGGACCATCAACTGTTTACAATCTATATTAATAAAGAGTCAGTGCTGGACCATCAACTGTTTACAATCTATATTAATAAAGAGTCAGTGCTGGACCATCAACTGTTTACAATCTATATTAATAAAGAGTCAGTGCTGGGCCATCAACTGTTTACAATCTATATTAATAGAGAGTCAGTGCTGGACCATCAACTGTTTACAATCTCTATTAATAAAGAATCATTGCTGGGCCATCAACTGTTTACAATCTATATTAATAAAGAGTCAGTGCTGGGCCATCAACTGTTTACAATCTATATTAATAAAGAGTCAGTGCTGGGCCATCAACTGTTTACAATCTATATTAATAGAGAGTCAGTGCTGGGCCATCAACTGTTTACAATCTATATTAATAAAGAGTCAGTGCTGGGCCATCAACTGTTTACAATCTATATTAATAAAGAGTCAGTGCTGGACCATCAACTGTTTACAATCTCTATTAATAAAGAATCAGTGCTGGGCCATCAACTGTTTACAATCTATATTAATAAAGAGTCAGTGCTGGGCCATCAACTGTTTACAATCTATATTAATAAAGAGTCAGTGCTGGGCCATCAACTGTTTACAATCTATATTAATAAAGAGTCAGTGCTGGACCATCAACTGTTTACAATCTCTATTAATAAAGAATCAGTGCTGGGCCATCAACTGTTTACAATCTATATTAATAAAGAGTCAGTGCTGGGCCATCAACTGTTTACAATCTATATTAATAAAGAGTCAGTGCTGGGCCATCAACTGTTTACAATCTATATTAATAAAGAGTCAGTGCTGGGCCATCAACTGTTTACAATCTATATTAATAAAGAGTCAGTGCTGGGCCATCAACTGTTTACAATCTATATTAATAGAGAGTCAGTGCTGGACCATCAACTGTTTACAATCTATATTAATAAAGAGTCAGTGCTGGGCCATCAACTGTTTACAATCTATATTAATAAAGAGTCAGTGCTGGACCATCAACTGTTTACAATCTCTATTAATAAAGAATCAGTGCTGGGCCATCAACTGTTTACAATCTATATTAATAAAGAGTCAGTGCTGGGCCATCAACTGTTTACAATCTATATTAATAAAGAGTCAGTGCTGGACCATCAACTGTTTACAATCTATATTAATGAAGAGTCAGTGCTGGGCCATCAACTGTTTACAATCTATATTAATAAAGAGTCAGTGCTGGACCATCAACTGTTTACAATCTATATTAATAAAGAGTCAGTGCTGGACCATCAACTGTTTACAATCTATATTAATAAAGAGTCAGTGCTGGGCCATCAACTGTTTACAATCTATATTAATAAAGAGTCAGTGCTGGACCATCAACTGTTTACAATCTATATTAATAAAGACTCAGTGCTGGACCATCAACTGTTTACAATCTATATTAATAAAGAGTCAGTGCTGGGCCATCAACTGTTTACAATCTATATTAATAAAGAGTCAGTGCTGGACCATCAACTGTTTACAATCTATATTAATAAAGAGTCAGTGCTGGACCATCAACTGTTTACAATCTATATTAATAAAGAGTCAGTGCTGGACCATCAACTGTTTACAATCTATATTAATAAAGAGTCAGTGCTGGACCATCAACTGTTTACAATCTATATTAATAAAGAGTCAGTGCTGGACCATCAACTATTTACAATCTATATTAATAAAGAGTCAGTGCTGGACCATCAACTGTTTACAATCTATATTAATAAAGAGTCAGTGCTGGGCCATCAACTATTTACAATCGATATTAATAAAGAGTCAGTGCTGGGCCATCAACTGTTTACAATCTATATTAATAAAGAGTCAGTGCTGGGCCATCAACTATTTACAATCGATATTAATAAAGAATCAGTGCTGGGCCATCAACTGTTTACAATCTATATTAATAAAGAGTCAGTGCTGGACCATCAACTGTTTACAATCTATATTAATAAAGAGTCAGTGCTGGACCATCAACTGTTTACAATCTATATTAATAAAGAGTCAGTGCTGGACCATCAACTGTTTACAATCTATATTAATAAAGAGTCAGTGCTGGGCCATCAACTGTTTACAATCTATATTAATAAAGAGTCAGTGCTGGACCATCAACTGTTTACAATCTATATTAATAAAGAGTCAGTGCTGGGCCATCAACTGTTTACAATCTATATTAATAAAGAGTCAGTGCTGGACCATCAACTGTTTACAATCTATATTAATAAAGAGTCAGTGCTGGGCCATCAACTGTTTACAATCTATATTAATAAAGAGTCAGTGCTGGGCCATCAACTATTTACAATCGATATTAATAAAGAGTCAGTGCTGGACCATCAACTGTTTACAATCTATATTAATAAATAGTCAGTGCTGGACCATCAACTGTTTAGAATCTATATTAATAAAGAGTCAGTGCTGGACCATCAACTGTTTACAATCTATATTAATAAAGAGTCAGTGCTGGGCCATCAACTGTTTACAATCTATATTAATAAAGAGTCAGTGCTGGGCCATCAACTATTTACAATCGATATTAATAAAGAGTCAGTGCTGGGCCATCAACTATTTTACAATCGATATTAATAAAGAGTCAGTGCTGGGCCATCAACTGTTTACAATCTATATTAATAAAGAGTCAGTGCTGGGCCATCAACTATTTACAATCGATATTAATAAAGAGTCAGTGCTGGACCATCAACTGTTTACAATCTATATTAATAAATAGTCAGTGCTGGACCATCAACGGTTTACAATCTATATTAATAAAGAGTCAGTGCTGGACCATCAACTATTTACAATCGATATTAATAAAGAGTCAGTGCTGGGCCATCAACTGTTTACAATCTATATTAATAAAGAGTCAGTGCTGGACCATCAACTATTTACAATCGATATTAATAAAGAGTCAGTGCTGGGCCATCAACTGTTTACAATCTATATTAATAAATAATCAGTGCTGGACCATCAACTGTTTACAATCTATATTAATAAATAATCAGTGCTGGACCATCAACTATTTACAATCGATATTAATAAAGAGTCAGTGCTGGACCATCAACTGTTTACAATCTATATTAATAAAGAGTCAGTGCTGGGCCATCAACTGTTTACAATCTATATTAATAAATAATCAGTGCTGGACCATCAACTGTTTACAATCTATATTAATAAAGAGTCAGTGCTGGGCCATCAACTGTTTACAATCTATATTAATAAAGAGTCAGTGCTGGGCCATCAACTGTTTACAATCTATATTAATAAAGAGTCAGTGCTGGGCCATCAACTGTTTACAATCTATATTAATAAAGAGTCAGTGCTGGACCATCAACTGTTTACAATCTATATTAATAGAGTCAGTGCTGGACCATCAGCTGTTTACAATCTATATTAATAAAGAGTCAGTGCTGGGCCATCAACTGTTTACAATCTATATTAATAAAGAGTCAGTGCTGGGCCATCAACTGTTTACAATCTATATTAATAAAGAGTCAGTGCTGGACCATCAACTGTTTACAATCTATATTAATAAAGAGTCAGTGCTGGACCATCAACTGTTTACAATCTATATTAATAGAGAGTCAGTGCTGGACCATCAACTGTTTCCAATCTATATTAATAAAGAGTCAGTGCTGGGCCATCAACTGTTTACAATCTATATTAATAAAGAGTCAGTGCTGGACCATCAACTGTTTACAATCTATATTAATAAAGAGTCAGTGCTGGACCATCAACTGTTTACAATCTATATTAATAAAGAGTCAGTGCTGGACCATCAACTGTTTACAATCTATATTAATAAAGAGTCAGTGCTGGGCCATCAACTGTTTACAATCTATATTAATAAAGAGTCAGTGCTGGACCATCAACTGTTTACAATCTATATTAATAAAGAGTCAGTGCTGGACCATCAACTGTTTACAATCTATATTAATAAAGAGTCAGTGCTGGACCATCAACTGTTTACAATCTATATTAATAAAGAGTCAGTGCTGGGCCATCAACTGTTTACAATCTATATTAATAAAGAGTCAGTGATGGACCATCAACTGTTTACAATCTATATTAATAAAGAGTCAGTGCTGGGCCATCAACTGTTTACAATCTATATTAATAAAGAGTCAGTGCTGGACCATCAACTGTTTACAATCTATATTAATAAAGAGTCAGTGCTGGACCATCAACTGTTTACAATCTATATTAATAAAGAGTCAGTGCTGGACCATCAACTGTTTACAATCTATATTAATAAAGAGTCAGTGCTGGACCATCAACTGTTTACAATCTATATTAATAAAGAGTCAGTGCTGGACCATCAACTATTTACAATCTATATTAATAAAGAGTCAGTGCTGGACCATCAACTGTTTACAATCTATATTAATAAAGAGTCAGTGCTGGGCCATCAACTATTTACAATCGATATTAATAAAGAGTCAGTGCTGGACCATCAACTGTTTACAATCTATATTAATAAAGAGTCAGTGCTGGGCCATCAACTGTTTACAATCTATATTAATAAAGAGTCAGTGCTGGACCATCAACTGTTTACAATCTATATTAATAAAGAGTCAGTGCTGGACCATCAACTATTTACAATCTATATTAATAAAGAGTCAGTGCTGGACCATCAACTGTTTACAATCTATATTAATAAAGAGTCAGTGCTGGGCCATCAACTGTTTACAATCTATATTAATAAAGAGTCAGTGCTGGACCATCAACTGTTTACAATCTATATTAATAAAGAGTCAGTGCTGGGCCATCAACTGTTTACAATCTATATTAATAAAGAGTCAGTGCTGGACCATCAACTGTTTACAATCTATATTAATAAAGAGTCAGTGCTGGACCATCAACTGTTTACAATCTATATTAATAAAGAGTCAGTGCTGGACCATCAACTGTTTACAATCTATATTAATAAATAATCAGTGCTGGACCATCAACTGTTTACAATCTATATTAATAAAGAGTCAGTGCTGGACCATCAACTGTTTACAATCTATATTAATAAAGAGTCAGTGCTGGACCATCAACTATTTACAATCTATATTAATAAAGAGTCAGTGCTGGACCATCAACTGTTTACAATCTATATTAATAAAGAGTCAGTGCTGGGCCATCAACTATTTACAATCGATATTAATAAAGAATCAGTGCTGGGCCATCAACTGTTTACAATCTATATTAATAAAGAGTCAGTGCTGGACCATCAACTGTTTACAATCTATATTAATAAAGAGTCAGTGCTGGACCATCAACTGTTTACAATCTATATTAATAAAGAGTCAGTGCTGGACCATCAACTGTTTACAATCTATATTAATAAAGAGTCAGTGCTGGGCCATCAACTGTTTACAATCTATAT
Organism: Heterodontus francisci; assembly: GCF_036365525.1. Classification (NCBI taxonomy): domain Eukaryota; kingdom Metazoa; phylum Chordata; class Chondrichthyes; order Heterodontiformes; family Heterodontidae; genus Heterodontus; species Heterodontus francisci. Next base: position 14,999,035 of record NC_090395.1, read on the forward strand.
TAATAAAGAGTCAGTGCTGGACCATCAACTGTTTACAATCTATATTAATAAAGAGTCAGTGCTGGGCCATCAACTGTTTACAATCTATATTAATAAAGAGTCAGTGCTGGGCCATCAACTGTTTACAATCTATATTAATAAAGAGTCAGTGCTGGGCCATCAACTGTTTACAATCTATATTAATAAAGAGTCAGTGCTGGGCCATCAACTATTTACAATCGATATTAATAAAGAGTCAGTGCTGGACCATCAACTGTTTACAATCTATATTAATAAATAGTCAGTGCTGGACCATCAACTGTTTAGAATCTATATTAATAAAGAGTCAGTGCTGGACCATCAACTGTTTACAATCTATATTAATAAAGAGTCAGTGCTGGGCCATCAACTGTTTACAATCTATATTAATAAAGAGTCAGTGCTGGACCATCAACTATTTACAATCTATATTAATAAAGAGTCAGTGCTGGACCATCAACTGTTTACAATCTATATTAATAAAGAGTCAGTGCTGGGCCATCAACTATTTACAATCGATATTAATAAAGAGTCAGTGCTGGACCATCAACTGTTTACAATCTATATTAATAAAGAGTCAGTGCTGGGCCATCAACTATTTACAATCGATATTAATAAAGAGTCAGTGCTGGGCCATCAACTGTTTACAATCTATATTAATAAAGAGTCAGTGCTGGGCCATCAACTGTTTACAATCTATATTAATAAAGAGTCAGTGCTGGACCATCAACTGTTTACAATCTATATTAATAAAGAGTCAGTGCTGGACCATCAACTGTTTACAATCTATATTAATAAAGAGTCAGTGCTGGGCCATCAACTATTTACAATCGATATTAATAAAGAGTCAGTGCTGGGCCATCAACTATTTTACAATCGATATTAATAAAGAGTCAGTGCTGGGCCATCAACTGTTTACAATCTATATTAATAAAGAGTCAGTGCTGGGCCATCAACTATTTACAATCGATATTAATAAAGAGTCAGTGCTGGACCATCAACTGTTTACAATCTATATTAATAAATAGTCAGTGCTGGACCATCAACGGTTTACAATCTATATTAATAAAGAGTCAGTGCTGGACCATCAACTATTTACAATCGATATTAATAAAGAGTCAGTGCTGGGCCATCAAATGTTTACAATCTATATTAATAAAGAGTCAGTGCTGGACCATCAACTATTTACAATCGATATTAATAAAGAGTCAGTGCTGGGCCATCAACTGTTTACAATCTATATTAATAAATAATCAGTGCTGGACCATCAACTGTTTACAATCTATATTAATAAATAATCAGTGCTGGACCATCAACTGTTTACAATCGATATTAATAAAGAGTCAGTGCTGGACCATCAACTGTTTACAATCTATATTAATAAAGAGTCAGTGCTGGGCCATCAACTGTTTACAATCTATATTAATAAATAATCAGTGCTGGGCCATCAACTGTTTACAATCTATATTAATAAATAATCAGTGCTGGACCATCAACTGTTTACAATCTATATTAATAAATAATCAGTGCTGGACCATCAACTGTTTACAATCGATATTAATAAAGAGTCAGTGCTGGACCATCAACTGTTTACAATCTATATTAATAAAGAGTCAGTGCTGGGCCATCAACTGTTTACAATCTATATTAATAAATAATCAGTGCTGGACCATCAACTGTTTACAATCTATATTAATAAAGAGTCAGTGCTGGGCCATCAACTGTTTACAATCTATATTAATAAAGAGTCAGTGCTGGGCCATCAACTGTTTACAATCTATATTAATAAAGAGTCAGTGCTGGGCCATCAACTGTTTACAATCTATATTAATAAAGAGTCAGTGCTGGACCATCAACTGTTTACAATCTATATTAATAGAGTCAGTGCTGGACCATCAGCTGTTTACAATCTATATTAATAAAGAGTCAGTGCTGGGCCATCAACTGTTTACAATCTATATTAATAAAGAGTCAGTGCTGGGCCATCAACTGTTTACAATCTATATTAATAAAGAGTCAGTGCTGGACCATCAACTGTTTACAATCTATATTAATAAAGAGTCAGTGCTGGACCATCAACTGTTTACAATCTATATTAATAAAGAGTCAGTGCTGGGCCATCAACTATTTACAATCGATATTAATAAAGAGTCAGTGCTGGGCCATCAACTGTTTACAATCTATATTAATAAAGAGTCAGTGCTGGGCCATCAACTATTTACAATCGATATTAATAAAGAGTCAGTGCTGGGCCATCAACTGTTTACAATCTATATTAATAAAGAGTCAGTGCTGGGCCATCAACTATTTACAATCGATATTAATAAAGAATCAGTGCTGGGCCATCAACTGTTTACAATCTATATTAATAAAGAGTCAGTGCTGGACCATCAACTGTTTACAATCTATATTAATAAAGAGTCAGTGCTGGACCATCAACTGTTTACAATCTATATTAATAAAGAGTCAGTGCTGGACCATCAACTGTTTACAATCTATATTAATAAAGAGTCAGTGCTGGACCATCAACTGTTTACAATCTATATTAATAAAGAGTCAGTGCTGGACCATCAACTGTTTACAATCTATATTAATAAAGAGTCAGTGCTGGGCCATCAACTGTTTACAATCTATATTAATAGAGAGTCAGTGCTGGACCATCAACTGTTTACAATCTCTATTAATATAGAATCAGTGCTGGGCCATCAACTGTTTACAATCTATATTAATAAAGAGTCAGTGCTGGGCCATCAACTGTTTACAATCTATATTAATAAAGAGTCAGTGCTGGGCCATCAACTGTTTACAATCTATATTAATAGAGAGTCAGTGCTGGACCATCAACTGTTTACAATCTCTATTAATAAAGAATCAGTGCAGGGCCATCAACTGTTTACAATCTATATTAATAAAGAGTCAGTGCTGGGCCATCAACTGTTTACAATCTATATTAATAAAGAGTCAGTGCTGGACCATCAACTGTTTACAATCTATATTAATAAAGAGTCAGTGCTGGGCCATCAACTGTTTACAATCTATATTAATAAAGAGTCAGTGCTGGACCATCAACTGTTTACAATCTATATTAATAAAGAGTCAGTGCTGGACCATCAACTGTTTACAATCTATATTAATAAAGAGTCAGTTCTGGGCCATCAACTGTTTACAATCTATATTAATAAAGAGTCAGTGCTGGACCATCAACTGTTTACAATCTATATTAATAAAGAGTCAGTGCTGGACCATCAACTGTTTACAATCTATATTAATAAAGAGTCAGTGCTGGACCATCAACTGTTTACAATCTATATTAATAAAGAGTCAGTGCTGGACCATCAACTGTTTACAATCTATATTAATAAAGAGTCAGTGCTGGACCATCAACTGTTTACAATCTATATTAATAAAGAGTCAGTGCTGGGCCATCAACTATTTACAATCGATATTAATAAAGAGTCAGTGCTGGGCCATCAACTGTTTACAATCTATATTAATAAAGAGTCAGTGCTGGGCCATCAACTATTTACAATCGATATTAATAAAGAATCAGTGCTGGGCCATCAACTGTTTACAATCTATATTAATAAAGAGTCAGTGCTGGACCATCAACTGTTTACAATCTATATTAATAAAGAGTCAGTGCTGGACCATCAACTGTTTACAATCTATATTAATAAAGAGTCAGTGCTGGACCATCAACTGTTTACAATCTATATTAATAAAGAGTCAGTGCTGGGCCATCAACTGTTTACAATCTATATTAATAAAGAGTCAGTGCTGGACCATCAACTGTTTACAATCTATATTAATAAAGAGTCAGTGCTGGGCCATCAACTGTTTACAATCTATATTAATAAAGAGTCAGTGCTGGGCCATCAACTGTTTACAATCTATATTAATAAAGAGTCAGTGCTGGGCCATCAACTGTTTACAATCTATATTAATAAAGAGTCAGTGCTGGGCCATCAACTATTTACAATCGATATTAATAAAGAGTCAGTGCTGGACCATCAACTGTTTACAATCTATATTAATAAATAGTCAGTGCTGGACCATCAACTGTTTAGAATCTATATTAATAAAGAGTCAGTGCTGGGCCATCAACTGTTTACAATCTATATTAATAAAGAGTCAGTGCTGGGCCATCAACTATTTACAATCGATATTAATAAAGAGTCAGTGCTGGGCCATCAACTATTTTACAATCGATATTAATAAAGAGTCAGTGCTGGGCCATCAACTGTTTACAATCTATATTAATAAAGAGTCAGTGCTGGGCCATCAACTATTTACAATCGATATTAATAAAGAGTCAGTGCTGGACCATCAACTGTTTACAATCTATATTAATAAATAGTCAGTGCTGGACCATCAACGGTTTACAATCTATATTAATAAAGAGTCAGTGCTGGACCATCAACTATTTACAATCGATATTAATAAAGAGTCAGTGCTGGGCCATCAACTGTTTACAATCTATATTAATAAAGAGTCAGTGCTGGACCATCAACTATTTACAATCGATATTAATAAAGAGTCAGTGCTGGGCCATCAACTGTTTACAATCTATATTAATAAATAATCAGTGCTGGACCATCAACTGTTTACAATCTATATTAATAAATAATCAGTGCTGGACCATCAACTATTTACAATCGATATTAATAAAGAGTCAGTGCTGGACCATCAACTGTTTACAATCTATATTAATAAAGAGTCAGTGCTGGGCCATCAACTGTTTACAATCTATATTAATAAATAATCAGTGCTGGACCATCAACTGTTTACAATCTATATTAATAAAGAGTCAGTGCTGGGCCATCAACTGTTTACAATCTATATTAATAAAGAGTCAGTGCTGGGCCATCAACTGTTTACAATCTATATTAATAAAGAGTCAGTGCTGGGCCATCAACTGTTTACAATCTATATTAATAAAGAGTCAGTGCTGGACCATCAACTGTTTACAATCTATATTAATAGAGTCAGTGCTGGACCATCAGCTGTTTACAATCTATATTAATAAAGAGTCAGTGCTGGGCCATCAACTGTTTACAATCTATATTAATAAAGAGTCAGTGCTGGGCCATCAACTGTTTACAATCTATATTAATAAAGAGTCAGTGCTGGACCATCAACTGTTTACAATCTATATTAATAAAGAGTCAGTGCTGGACCATCAACTGTTTACAATCTATATTAATAGAGAGTCAGTGCTGGACCATCAACTGTTTCCAATCTATATTAATAAAGAGTCAGTGCTGGGCCATCAACTGTTTACAATCTATATTAATAAAGAGTCAGTGCTGGACCATCAACTGTTTACAATCTATATTAATAAAGAGTCAGTGCTGGACCATCAACTGTTTACAATCTATATTAATAAAGAGTCAGTGCTGGACCATCAACTGTTTACAATCTATATTAATAAAGAGTCAGTGCTGGGCCATCAACTGTTTACAATCTATATTAATAAAGAGTCAGTGCTGGACCATCAACTGTTTACAATCTATATTAATAAAGAGTCAGTGCTGGACCATCAACTGTTTACAATCTATATTAATAAAGAGTCAGTGCTGGACCATCAACTGTTTACAATCTATATTAATAAAGAGTCAGTGCTGGGCCATCAACTGTTTACAATCTATATTAATAAAGAGTCAGTGCTGGACCATCAACTGTTTACAATCTATATTAATAAAGAGTCAGTGCTGGACCATCAACTGTTTACAATCTATATTAATAAAGAGTCAGTGCTGGGCCATCAACTGTTTACAATCTATATTAATAAAGAGTCAGTGCTGGACCATCAACTGTTTACAATCTATATTAATAAAGAGTCAGTGCTGGACCATCAACTGTTTACAATCTATATTAATAAAGAGTCAGTGCTGGACCATCAACTGTTTACAATCTATATTAATAAAGAGTCAGTGCTGGACCATCAACTGTTTACAATCTATATTAATAAAGAGTCAGTGCTGGACCATCAACTATTTACAATCTATATTAATAAAGAGTCAGTGCTGGACCATCAACTGTTTACAATCTATATTAATAAAGAGTCAGTGCTGGGCCATCAACTATTTACAATCGATATTAATAAAGAGTCAGTGCTGGGCCATCAACTGTTTACAATCTATATTAATAAAGAGTCAGTGCTGGGCCATCAACTATTTACAATCGATATTAATAAAGAATCAGTGCTGGGCCATCAACTGTTTACAATCTATATTAATAAAGAGTCAGTGCTGGACCATCAACTGTTTACAATCTATATTAATAAAGAGTCAGTGCTGGACCATCAACTGTTTACAATCTATATTAATAAAGAGTCAGTGCTGGACCATCAACTGTTTACAATCTATATTAATAAATAGTCAGTGCTGGACCATCAACTGTTTAGAATCTATATTAATAAAGAGTCAGTGCTGGACCATCAACTGTTTACAATCTATATTAATAAAGAATCAGTGCTGGGCCATCAACTGTTTACAATCTATATTAATAAAGAGTCAGTGCTGGACCATCAACTGTTTACAATCTATATTAATAAAGAGTCAGTGCTGGACCATCAACTGTTTACAATCTATATTAATAAAGAGTCAGTGCTGGACCATCAACTGTTTACAATCTATATTAATAAAGAGTCAGTGCTGGGCCATCAACTGTTTACAATCTATATTAATAAAGAGTCAGTGCTGGACCATCAACTGTTTACAATCTATATTAATAAAGAGTCAGTGCTGGGCCATCAACTGTTTACAATCTATATTAATAAAGAGTCAGTGCTGGGCCATCAACTGTTTACAATCTATATTAATAAAGAGTCAGTGCTGGGCCATCAACTGTTTACAATCTATATTAATAAAGAGTCAGTGCTGGGCCATCAACTATTTACAATCGATATTAATAAAGAGTCAGTGCTGGACCATCAACTGTTTACAATCTATATTAATAAATAGTCAGTGCTGGACCATCAACTGTTTAGAATCTATATTAATAAAGAGTCAGTGCTGGACCATCAACTGTTTACAATCTATATTAATAAAGAGTCAGTGCTGGGCCATCAACTGTTTACAATCTATATTAATAAAGAGTCAGTGCTGGGCCATCAACTATTTACAATCGATATTAATAAAGAGTCAGTGCTGGGCCATCAACTATTTTACAATCGATATTAATAAAGAGTCAGTGCTGGGCCATCAACTGTTTACAATCTATATTAATAAAGAGTCAGTGCTGGGCCATCAACTATTTACAATCGATATTAATAAAGAGTCAGTGCTGGACCATCAACTGTTTACAATCTATATTAATAAATAGTCAGTGCTGGACCATCAACGGTTTACAATCTATATTAATAAAGAGTCAGTGCTGGACCATCAACTATTTACAATCGATATTAATAAAGAGTCAGTGCTGGGCCATCAACTGTTTACAATCTATATTAATAAATAATCAGTGCTGGACCATCAACTGTTTACAATCTATATTAATAAAGAGTCAGTGCTGGACCATCAACTATTTACAATCGATATTAATAAAGAGTCAGTGCTGGGCCATCAACTGTTTACAATCTATATTAATAAATAATCAGTGCTGGACCATCAACTGTTTACAATCTATATTAATAAAGAGTCAGTGCTGGACCATCAACTATTTACAATCGATATTAATAAAGAGTCAGTGCTGGGCCATCAACTGTTTACAATCTATATTAATAAATAATCAGTGCTGGGCCATCAACTGTTTACAATCTATATTAATAAAGAGTCAGTGCTGGACCATCAACTATTTACAATCGATATTAATAAAGAGTCAGTGCTGGGCCATCAACTGTTTACAATCTATATTAATAAATAATCAGTGCTGGACCATCAACTGTTTACAATCTATATTAATAAAGAGTCAGTGCTGGACCATCAACTATTTACAATCGATATTAATAAAGAGTCAGTGCTGGGCCATCAACTGTTTACAATCTATATTAATAAATAATCAGTGCTGGACCATCAACTGTTTACAATCTATATTAATAAATAGTCAGTGCTGGACCATCAACGGTTTACAATCTATATTAATAAAGAGTCAGTGCTGGACCATCAACTATTTACAATCGATATTAATAAAGAGTCAGTGCTGGGCCATCAACTGTTTACAATCTATATTAATAAAGAGTCAGTGCTGGACCATCAACTATTTACAATCGATATTAATAAAGAGTCAGTGCTGGGCCATCAACTGTTTACAATCTATATTAATAAATAATCAGTGCTGGACCATCAACTGTTTACAATCTATATTAATAAATAATCAGTGCTGGACCATCAACTATTTACAATCGATATTAATAAAGAGTCAGTGCTGGACCATCAACTGTTTACAATCTATATTAATAAAGAGTCAGTGCTGGGCCATCAACTGTTTACAATCTATATTAATAAATAATCAGTGCTGGACCATCAACTGTTTACAATCTATATTAATAAAGAGTCAGTGCTGGGCCATCAACTGTTTACAATCTATATTAATAAAGAGTCAGTGCTGGGCCATCAACTGTTTACAATCTATATTAATAAAGAGTCAGTGCTGGGCCATCAACTGTTTACAATCTATATTAATAAAGAGTCAGTGCTGGACCATCAACTGTTTACAATCTATATTAATAGAGTCAGTGCTGGACCATCAGCTGTTTACAATCTATATTAATAAAGAGTCAGTGCTGGGCCATCAACTGTTTACAATCTATATTAATAAAGAGTCAGTGCTGGGCCATCAACTGTTTACAATCTATATTAATAAAGAGTCAGTGCTGGACCATCAACTGTTTACAATCTATATTAATAAAGAGTCAGTGCTGGACCATCAACTGTTTACAATCTATATTAATAGAGAGTCAGTGCTGGACCATCAACTGTTTCCAATCTATATTAATAAAGAGTCAGTGCTGGGCCATCAACTGTTTACAATCTATATTAATAAAGAGTCAGTGCTGGACCATCAACTGTTTACAATCTATATTAATAAAGAGTCAGTGCTGGACCATCAACTGTTTACAATCTATATTAATAAAGAGTCAGTGCTGGACCATCAACTGTTTACAATCTATATTAATAAAGAGTCAGTGCTGGGCCATCAACTGTTTACAATCTATATTAATAAAGAGTCAGTGCTGGACCATCAACTGTTTACAATCTATATTAATAAAGAGTCAGTGCTGGACCATCAACTGTTTACAATCTATATTAATAAAGAGTCAGTGCTGGACCATCAACTGTTTACAATCTATATTAATAAAGAGTCAGTGCTGGGCCATCAACTGTTTACAATCTATATTAATAAAGAGTCAGTGCTGGACCATCAACTGTTTACAATCTATATTAATAAAGAGTCAGTGCTGGACCATCAACTGTTTACAATCTATATTAATAAAGAGTCAGTGCTGGGCCATCAACTGTTTACAATCTATATTAATAAAGAGTCAGTGCTGGACCATCAACTGTTTACAATCTATATTAATAAAGAGTCAGTGCTGGACCATCAACTGTTTACAATCTATATTAATAAAGAGTCAGTGCTGGACCATCAACTGTTTACAATCTATATTAATAAAGAGTCAGTGCTGGACCATCAACTGTTTACAATCTATATTAATAAAGAGTCAGTGCTGGACCATCAACTATTTACAATCTATATTAATAAAGAGTCAGTGCTGGACCATCAACTGTTTACAATCTATATTAATAAAGAGTCAGTGCTGGGCCATCAACTATTTACAATCGATATTAATAAAGAGTCAGTGCTGGGCCATCAACTGTTTACAATCTATATTAATAAAGAGTCAGTGCTGGGCCATCAACTATTTACAATCGATATTAATAAAGAATCAGTGCTGGGCCATCAACTGTTTACAATCTATATTAATAAAGAGTCAGTGCTGGACCATCAACTGTTTACAATCTATATTAATAAAGAGTCAGTGCTGGACCATCAACTGTTTACAATCTATATTAATAAAGAGTCAGTGCTGGACCATCAACTGTTTACAATCTATATTAATAAAGAGTCAGTGCTGGGCCATCAACTGTTTACAATCTATATTAATAAAGAGTCAGTGCTGGACCATCAACTGTTTACAATCTATATTAATAAAGAGTCAGTGCTGGGCCATCAACTGTTTACAATCTATATTAATAAAGAGTCAGTGCTGGGCCATCAACTGTTTACAATCTATATTAATAAAGAGTCAGTGCTGGGCCATCAACTGTTTACAATCTATATTAATAAAGAGTCAGTGCTGGGCCATCAACTATTTACAATCGATATTAATAAAGAGTCAGTGCTGGACCATCAACTGTTTACAATCTATATTAATAAATAGTCAGTGCTGGACCATCAACTGTTTTGAATCTATATTAATAAAGAGTCAGTGCTGGACCATCAACTGTTTACAATCTATATTAATAAAGAGTCAGTGCTGGGCCATCAACTGTTTACAATCTATATTAATAAAGAGTCAGTGCTGGGCCATCAACTATTTACAATCGATATTAATAAAGAGTCAGTGCTGGGCCATCAACTATTTTACAATCGATATTAATAAAGAGTCAGTGCTGGGCCATCAACTGTTTACAATCTATATTAATAAAGAGTCAGTGCTGGGCCATCAACTATTTACAATCGATATTAATAAAGAGTCAGTGCTGGACCATCAACTGTTTACAATCTATATTAATAAATAGTCAGTGCTGGACCATCAACGGTTTACAATCTATATTAATAAAGAGTCAGTGCTGGACCATCAACTATTTACAATCGATATTAATAAAGAGTCAGTGCTGGACCATCAACTGTTTACAATCTATATTAATAAATAGTCAGTGCTGGACCATCAACGGTTTACAATCTATATTAATAAAGAGTCAGTGCTGGACCATCAACTATTTACAATCGATATTAATAAAGAGTCAGTGCTGGACCATCAACTGTTTACAATCTATATTAATAAATAGTCAGTGCTGGACCATCAACTGTTTACAATCTATATTAATAAATAGTCAGTGCTGGACCATCAACTGTTTACAATCTATATTAATAAAGAGTCAGTGCTGGACCATCAACTATTTACAATCGATATTAATAAAGAGTCAGTGCTGGGCCATCAACTGTTTACAATCTATATTAATAAATAATCAGTGCTGGACCATCAACTGTTTACAATCTATATTAATAAATAATCAGTGCTGGACCATCAACTATTTACAATCGATATTAATAAAGAGTCAGTGCTGGACCATCAACTGTTTACAATCTATATTAATAAAGAGTCAGTGCTGGGCCATCAACTGTTTACAATCTATATTAATAAATAATCAGTGCTGGACCATCAACTGTTTACAATCTATATTAATAAAGAGTCAGTGCTGGGCCATCAACTGTTTACAATCTATATTAATAATGAGTCAGTGCTGGGCCATCAACTGTTTACAATCTATATTAATAAAGAGTCAGTGCTGGGCCATCAACTGTTTACAATCTATATTAATAAAGAGTCAGTGCTGGACCATCAACTGTTTACAATCTATATTAATAGAGTCAGTGCTGGACCATCAGCTGTTTACAATCTATATTAATAAAGAGTCAGTGCTGGGCCATCAACTGTTTACAATCTATATTAATAAAGAGTCAGTGCTGGGCCATCAACTGTTTACAATCTATATTAATAAAGAGTCAGTGCTGGACCATCAACTGTTTACAATCTATATTAATAAAGAGTCAGTGCTGGACCATCAACTGTTTACAATCTATATTAATAAAGAGTCAGTGCTGGGCCATCAACTATTTACAATCGATATTAATAAAGAGTCAGTGCTGGGCCATCAACTGTTTACAATCTATATTAATAAAGAGTCAGTGCTGGGCCATCAACTATTTACAATCGATATTAATAAAGAGTCAGTGCTGGGCCATCAACTGTTTACAATCTATATTAATAAAGAGTCAGGGCTGGGCCATCAACTATTTACAATCGATATTAATAAAGAATCAGTGCTGGGCCATCAACTGTTTACAATCTATATTAATAAAGAGTCAGTGCTGGACCATCAACTGTTTACAATCTATATTAATAAAGAGTCAGTGCTGGACCATCAACTGTTTACAATCTATATTAATAAAGAGTCAGTGCTGGACCATCAACTGTTTACAATCTATATTAATAAAGAGTCAGTGCTGGACCATCAACTGTTTACAATCTATATTAATAAAGAGTCAGTGCTGGACCATCAACTGTTTACAATCTATATTAATAAAGAGTCAGTGCTGGGCCATCAACTGTTTACAATCTATATTAATAGAGAGTCAGTGCTGGACCATCAACTGTTTACAATCTCTATTAATATAGAATCAGTGCTGGGCCATCAACTGTTTACAATCTATATTAATAAAGAGTCAGTGCTGGGCCATCAACTGTTTACAATCTATATTAATAAAGAGTCAGTGCTGGGCCATCAACTGTTTACAATCTATATTAATAGAGAGTCAGTGCTGGACCATCAACTGTTTACAATCTCTATTAATAAAGAATCAGTGCTGGGCCATCAACTGTTTACAATCTATATTAATAAAGAGTCAGTGCTGGGCCATCAACTGTTTACAATCTATATTAATAAAGAGTCAGTGCTGGACCATCAACTGTTTACAATCTATATTAATAATGAGTCAGTGCTGGGCCATCAACTGTTTACAATCTATATTAATAAAGAGTCAGTGCTGGACCATCAACTGTTTACAATCTATATTAATAAAGAGTCAGTGCTGGACCATCAACTGTTTACAATCTATATTAATAAAGAGTCAGTGCTGGACCATCAACTGTTTACAATCTATATTAATAAAGAGTCAGTGCTGGACCATCAACTGTTTACAATCTATATTAATAAAGAGTCAGTGCTGGACCATCAACTGTTTACAATCTATATTAATAAAGAGTCAGTGCTGGACCATCAACTGTTTACAATCTATATTAATAAAGAGTCAGTGCTGGGCCATCAACTGTTTACAATCTATATTAATAAAGAGTCAGTGCTGGACCATCAACTGTTTACAATCTATATTAATAAAGAGTCAGTGCTGGACCATCAACTGTTTACAATCTATATTAATAAAGAGTCAGTGCTGGACCATCAACTGTTTACAATCTATATTAAAAAAGAGTCAGTGCTGGACCATCAACTGTTTACAATCTATATTAATAAAGAGTCAGTGCTGGGCCATCAACTGTTTACAATCTATATTAATAAAGAGTCAGTGCTGGACCATCAACTGTTTACAATCTATATTAATAAAGAGTCAGTGCTGGGCCATCAACTGTTTACAATCTATATTAATAAAGAGTCAGTGCTGGACCATCAACTGTTTACAATCTATATTAATAAAGAGTCAGTGCTGGACCATCAACTGTTTACAATCTATATTAATAAAGAGTCAGTGCTGGACCATCAACTGTTTCCAATCTATATTAATAAAGAGTCAGTGCTGGGCCATCAACTGTTTACAATCTATATTAATAAAGAGTCAGTGCTGGACCATCAACTGTTTACAATCTATATTAATAAAGAGTCAGTGCTGGACCATCAACTGTTTACAATCTATATTAATAAAGAGTCAGTGCTGGACCATCAACTGTTTACAATCTATATTAATAAAGAGTCAGTGCTGGGCCATCAACTGTTTACAATCTATATTAATAAAGAGTCAGTGCTGGACCATCAACTGTTTACAATCTATATTAATAAAGAGTCAGTGCTGGACCATCAACTGTTTACAATCTATATTAATAAAGAGTCAGTGCTGGACCATCAACTGTTTACAATCTATATTAATAAAGAGTCAGTGCTGGACCATCAACTGTTTACAATCTATATTAATAAAGAGTCAGTGCTGGACCATCAACTATTTACAATCTATATTAATAAAGAGTCAGTGCTGGACCATCAACTGTTTACAATCTATATTAATAAAGAGTCAGTGCTGGACCATCAACTGTTTACAATCTATATTAATAAAGAGTCAGTGCTGGGCCATCAACTATTTACAATCTATATTAATAAAGAGTCAGTGCTGGACCATCAACTGTTTACAATCTATATTAATAAAGAGTCAGTGCTGGACCATCAACTGTTTACAATCTATATTAATAAAGAGTCAGTGCTGGACCATCAACTGTTTACAATCTATATTAATAAAGAGTCAGTGCTGGACCATCAACTATTTACAATCTATATTAATAAAGAGTCAGTGCTGGACCATCAACTGTTTACAATCTATATTAATAAAGAGTCAGTGCTGGACCATCAACTGTTTATAATCTATATTAATAAAGAGTCAGTGCTGGACCATCAACTATTTACAATCTATATTAATAAAGAGTCAGTGCTGGACCATCAACTGTTTACAATCGATATTAATAAAGAGTCAGTGCTGGACCATCAACTGTTTACAATCTATATTAATAAAGAGTCAGTGCTGGGCCATCAACTATTTACAATCGATATTAATAAAGAGTCAGTGCTGGGCCATCAACTGTTTACAATCTATATTAATAAAGAGTCAGTGCTGGGCCATCAACTGTTTACAATCGATATTAATAAAGAGTCAGTGCTGGGCCATCAACTGTTTACAATCTATATTAATAAAGAGTCAGTGCTGGGCCATCAACTGTTTACAATCTATATTAATAAAGAGTCAGTGCTGGGCCATCAACTGTTTACAATCTATATTAATAAAGAGTCAGTGCTGGGCCATCATCTATTTACAATCTATATTAATAAAGAGTCAGTGCTGGGCCATCAACTGTTTACAATCTATATTAATAAAGAGTCAGTGCTGGACCATCAACTGTTTACAATCTATATTAATAAAGAGTCAGTGCTGGACCATCAACTGTTTACAATCTATATTAATAAAGAGTCAGTGCTGGGCCATCAAATGTTTACAATCTATATTAATAAAGAGTCAGTGCTGGACCATCAACTGTTTACAATCTATATTAATAAAGAGTCAGTGCTGGACCATCAACTGTTTACAATCTATATTAATAAAGAGTCAGTGCTGGACCATCAACTGTTTACAATCTATATTAATAAAGAGTCAGTGCTGGACCATCAACTATTTACAATCTATATTAATAAAGAGTCAGTGCTGGACCATCAACTGTTTACAATCTATATTAATAAAGAGTCAGTGCTGGGCCATCAACTATTTACAATCGATATTAATAAAGAGTCAGTGCTGGGCCATCAACTGTTTACAATCTATATTAATAAAGAGTCAGTGCTGGGCCATCAACTGTTTACAATCGATATTAATAAAGAGTCAGTGCTGGGCCATCAACTGTTTACAATCTATATTAATAAAGAGTCAGTGCTGGGCCATCAACTGTTTACAATCTATATTAATAAAGAGTCAGTGCTGGGCCATCAACTGTTTACAATCTATATTAATAAAGAGTCAGTGCTGGGCCATCAACTATTTACAATCTATATTAATAAAGAGTCAGTGCTGGGCCATCAACTGTTTACAATCTATATTAATAAAGAGTCAGTGCTGGGCCATCAAATGTTTACAATCTATATTAATAAAGAGTCAGTGCTGGACCATCAACTGTTTACAATCTATATTAATAAAGAGTCAGTGCTGGGCCATCAAATGTTTACAATCTATATTAATAAAGAGTCAGTGCTGGGCCATCAAATGTTTACAATCTATATTAATAAAGAGTCAGTGCTGGACCATCAACTGTTTACAATCTATATTAATAAAGAGTCAGTGCTGGGCCATCAAATGTTTACAATCTATATTAATAAAGAGTCAGTGCTGGACCATCAACTGTTTACAATCTATATTAATAAAGAGTCAGTGCTGGACCATCAACTGTTTACAATCTATATTAATAAAGAGTCAGTGCTGGACCATCAACTGTTTACAATCTATATTAATAAAGAGTCAGTGCTGGACCATCAACTATTTACAATCTATATTAATAAAGAGTCAGTGCTGGACCATCAACTGTTTACAATCTATATTAATAAAGAGTCAGTGCTGGGCCATCAACTATTTACAATCGATATTAATAAAGAATCAGTGCTGGGCCATCAACTGTTTACAATCTATATTAATAAAGAGTCAGTGCTGGGCCATCAACTATTTACAATCGATATTAATAAAGAGTCAGTGCTGGGCCATCAACTGTTTACAATCTATATTAATAAAGAGTCAGTGCTGGACCATCAACTGTTTACAATCTATATTAATAAAGAGTCAGTGCTGGACCATCAACTGTTTACAATCTATATTAATAAAGAGTCAGTGCTGGACCATCAACTGTTTACAATCTATATTAATAAAGAGTCAGTGCTGGGCCATCAACTGTTTACAATCTATATTAATAAAGAGTCAGTGCTGGGCCATCAACTATTTACAATCGATATTAATAAAGAATCAGTGCTGGGCCATCAACTGTTTACAATCTATATTAATAAAGAGTCAGTGCTGGACCATCAACTGTTTACAATCTATATTAATAAAGAGTCAGTGCTGGACCATCAACTGTTTACAATCTATATTAATAAAGAGTCAGTGCTGGACCATCAACTGTTTACAATCTATATTAATAAAGAGTCAGTGCTGGGCCATCAACTGTTTACAATCTATATTAATAAAGAGTCAGTGCTGGACCATCAACTGTTTACAATCTATATTAATAAAGAGTCAGTGCTGGGCCATCAACTGTTTACAATCTATATTAATAAAGAGTCAGTGCTGGGCCATCAACTATTTACAATCTATATTAATAAATAGTCAGTGCTGGGCCATCAACTGTTTACAATCTATATTAATAAAGAGTCAGTGCTGGGCCATCAACTGTTTTCAATCTATTTTAATAAAGAGTCAGTGCTGGGCCATCAACTATTTACAATCGATATTAATAAAGAGTCAGTGCTGGACCATCAACTGTTTACAATCTATATTAATAAAGAGTCAGTGCTGGGCCATCAACTGTTTACAATCTATATTAATAAAGAGTCAGTGCTGGACCATCAACTGTTTACAATCTATATTAATAAAGAGTCAGTGCTGGACCATCAACTGTTTACAATCTATTTTAATAAAGAGTCAGTGCTGGGCCATCAACTATTTACAATCGATATTAATAAAGAGTCAGTGCTGGACCATCAACTGTTTACAATCTATATTAATAAAGAGTCAGTGCTGGGCCATCAACTGTTTACAATCTATATTAATAAATAATCAGTGCTGGACCATCAACTGTTTACAATCTATATTAATAAATAGTCAGTGCTGGACCATCAACTGTTTACAATCTATATTAATAAATAATCAGTGCTGGACCATCAACTGTTTACAATCTATATTAATAAAGAGTCAGTGCTGGGCCATCAACTGTTTACAATCTATATTAATAAAGAGTCAGTGCTGGGCCATCAACTGTTTACAATCTATATTAATAAATAATCAGTGCTGGACCATCAACTGTTTACAATCTATATTAATAAATAGTCAGTGCTGGACCATCAACTGTTTACAATCTATATTAATAAATAATCAGTGCTGGGCCATCAACTGTTTACAATCTATATTAATAAAGAGTCAGTGCTGGGCCATCAACTATTTACAATCTATATTAATAAATAGTCAGTGCTGGGCCATCAACTGTTTACAATCTATATTAATAAAGAGTCAGTGCTGGGCCATCAACTGTTTTCAATCTATTTTAATAAAGAGTCAGTGCTGGGCCATCAACTATTTACAATCGATATTAATAAAGAGTCAGTGCTGGACCATCAACTGTTTACAATCTATATTAATAAAGAGTCAGTGCTGGACCATCAACTGTTTACAATCTATATTAATAAATAGTCAGTGCTGGACCATCAACTGTTTAGAATCTATATTAATAAAGAGTCAGTGCTGGACCATCAACTGTTTACAATCTATTTTAATAAAGAGTCAGTGCTGGGCCATCAACTGTTTACAATCTATATTAATAAAGAGTCAGTGCTGGACCATCAACTGTTTACAATCTATATTAATAAATAGTCAGTGCTGGACCATCAACTGTTTAGAATCTATATTAATAAAGAGTCAGTGCTGGACCATCAACTGTTTACAATCTATATTAATAAAGAGTCAGTGCTGGGCCATCAACTATTTACAATCTATATTAATAAAGAGTCAGTGTTGGGCCATCAACTGTTTACAATCTATATTAATAAAGAATCAGTGCTGGGCCATCAACTATTTACAATCGATATTAATAAAGAGTCAGTGCTGGGCCATCAACTATTTACAATCGATATTAATAAAGAGTCAGTGCTGGGCCATCAACTGTTTACAATCTATATTAATAAAGAGTCAGTGCTGGGCCATCAACTATTTACAATCGATATTAATAAAGAGTCAGTGCTGGGCCATCAACTGTTTACAATCTATATTAATAAAGAGTCAGTGCTGGACCATCAACTATTTACAATCGATATTAATAAAGAGTCAGTGCTGGGCCATCAACTGTTTACAATCTATATTAATAAAGAGTCAGTGCTGGGCCATCAACTGTTTACAATCTATATTAATAAAGAGTCAGTGCTGGGCCATCAACTGTTTACAATCTATATTAATAAATAATCAGTGCTGGACCATCAACTGTTTACAATCTATATTAATAAATAATCAGTGCTGGGCCATCAACTGTTTACAATCTATATTAATAAAGAGTCAGTGCTGGGCCATCAACTATTTACAATCGATATGAATAAAGAGTCAGTGCTGGACCATCAACTGTTTACAATCTATATTAATAAAGAGTCAGTGCTGGGCCATCAACTGTTTACAATCTATATTAATAAATAATCAGTGCTGGACCATCAACTGTTTACAATCTATATTAATAAAGAGTCAGTGCTGGGCCATCAACTGTTTACAATCTATATTAATAAAGAGTCAGTGCTGGGCCATCAACTGTTTACAATCTATATTAATAAAGAGTCAGTGCTGGGCCATCAACTGTTTACAATCTATATTAATAAAGAGTCAGTGCTGGACCATCAACTGTTTACAATCTATATTAATAAAGAGTCAGTGCTGGACCATCAACTGTTTACAATCTATATTAATAAAGAGTCAGTGCTGGGCCATCAACTGTTTACAATCTATATTAATAAAGAGTCAGTGCTGGGCCATCAACTGTTTACAATCTATATTAATAAAGAGTCAGTGCTGGACCATCAACTGTTTACAATCTATATTAATAAAGAGTCAGTGCTGGACCATCAACTGTTTACAATCTATATTAATAAAGAGTCAGTGCTGGGCCATCAACTATTTACAATCGATATTAATAAAGAGTCAGTGCTGGGCCATCAACTGTTTACAATCTATATTAATAAAGAGTCAGTGCTGGGCCATCAACTATTTACAATCGATATTAATAAAGAGTCAGTGCTGGGCCATCAACTGTTTACAATCTATATTAATAAAGAGTCAGTGCTGGGCCATCAACTATTTACAATCGATATTAATAAAGAATCAGTGCTGGGCCATCAACTGTTTACAATCTATATTAATAAAGAGTCAGTGCTGGACCATCAACTGTTTACAATCTATATTAATAAAGAGTCAGTGCTGGACCATCAACTGTTTACAATCTATATTAATAAAGAGTCAGTGCTGGACCATCAACTGTTTACAATCTATATTAATAAAGAGTCAGTGCTGGACCATCAACTATTTACAATCGATATTAATAAAGAGTCAGTGCTGGGCCATCAACTGTTTACAATCTATATTAATAAAGAGTCAGTGCTGGACCATCAACTATTTACAATCGATATTAATAAAGAGTCAGTGCTGGGCCATCAACTGTTTACAATCTATATTAATAAAGAGTCAGTGCTGGGCCATCAACTGTTTACAATCTATATTAATAAAGAGTCAGTGCTGGGCCATCAACTGTTTACAATCTATATTAATAAATAATCAGTGCTGGACCATCAACTGTTTACAATCTATATTAATAAATAATCAGTGCTGGACCATCAACTATTTACAATCGATATGAATAAAGAGTCAGTGCTGGACCATCAACTGTTTACAATCTATATTAATAAAGAGTCAGTGCTGGGCCATCAACTGTTTACAATCTATATTAATAAATAATCAGTGCTGGACCATCAACTGTTTACAATCTATATTAATAAAGAGTCAGTGCTGGGCCATCAACTGTTTACAATCTATATTAATAAAGAGTCAGTGCTGGGCCATCAACTGTTTACAATCTATATTAATAAAGAGTCAGTGCTGGGCCATCAACTGTTTACAATCTATATTAATAAAGAGTCAGTGCTGGACCATCAACTGTTTACAATCTATATTAATAAAGAGTCAGTGCTGGACCATCAACTGTTTACAATCTATATTAATAAAGAGTCAGTGCTGGGCCATCAACTATTTACAATCGATATTAATAAAGAGTCAGTGCTGGACCATCAACTGTTTACAATCTATATTAATAAATAGTCAGTGCTGGACCATCAACTGTTTACAATCTATATTAATAAAGAGTCAGTGCTGGACCATCAACTATTTACAATCGATATTAATAAAGAGTCAGTGCTGGGCCATCAACTGTTTACAATCTATATTAATAAAGAGTCAGTGCTGGACCATCAACTATTTACAATCGATATTAATAAAGAGTCAGTGCTGGGCCATCAACTGTTTACAATCTATATTAATAAAGAGTCAGTGCTGGGCCATCAACTGTTTACAATCTATATTAATAAAGAGTCAGTGCTGGGCCATCAACTGTTTACAATCTATATTAATAAATAATCAGTGCTGGACCATCAACTGTTTACAATCTATATTAATAAATAATCAGTGCTGGACCATCAACTATTTACAATCGATATGAATAAAGAGTCAGTGCTGGACCATCAACTGTTTACAATCTATATTAATAAAGAGTCAGTGCTGGGCCATCAACTGTTTACAATCTATATTAATAAATAATCAGTGCTGGACCATCAACTGTTTACAATCTATATTAATAAAGAGTCAGTGCTGGGCCATCAACTGTTTACAATCTATATTAATAAAGAGTCAGTGCTGGGCCATCAACTGTTTACAATCTATATTAATAAAGAGTCAGTGCTGGGCCATCAACTGTTTACAATCTATATTAATAAAGAGTCAGTGCTGGACCATCAACTGTTTACAATCTATATTAATAAAGAGTCAGTGCTGGACCATCAACTGTTTACAATCTATATTAATAAAGAGTCAGTGCTGGGCCATCAACTGTTTACAATCTATATTAATAAAGAGTCAGTGCTGGGCCATCAACTGTTTACAATCTATATTAATAAAGAGTCAGTGCTGGACCATCAACTGTTTACAATCTATATTAATAAAGAGTCAGTGCTGGACCATCAACTGTTTACAATCTATATTAATAAAGAGTCAGTGCTGGGCCATCAACTATTTACAATCGATATTAATAAAGAGTCAGTGCTGGGCCATCAACTGTTTACAATCTATATTAATAAAGAGTCAGTGCTGGGCCATCAACTATTTACAATCGATATTAATAAAGAGTCAGTGCTGGGCCATCAACTATTTACAATCTATATTAATAAAGAGTCAGTGCTGGGCCATCAACTATTTACAATCGATATTAATAAAGAATCAGTGCTGGGCCATCAACTGTTTACAATCTATATTAATAAAGAGTCAGTGCTGGACCATCAACTGTTTACAATCTATATTAATAAAGAGTCAGTGCTGGACCATCAACTGTTTACAATCTATATTAATAAAGAGTCAGTGCTGGACCATCAACTGTTTACAATCTATATTAATAAAGAGTCAGTGCTGGACCATCAACTATTTACAATCGATATTAATAAAGAGTCAGTGCTGGGCCATCAACTGTTTACAATCTATATTAATAAAGAGTCAGTGCTGGACCATCAACTATTTACAATCGATATTAATAAAGAGTCAGTGCTGGGCCATCAACTGTTTACAATCTATATTAATAAAGAGTCAGTGCTGGGCCATCAACTGTTTACAATCTATATTAATAAAGAGTCAGTGCTGGGCCATCAACTGTTTACAATCTATATTAATAAATAATCAGTGCTGGACCATCAACTGTTTACAATCTATATTAATAAATAATCAGTGCTGGACCATCAACTATTTACAATCGATATGAATAAAGAGTCAGTGCTGGACCATCAACTGTTTACAATCTATATTAATAAAGAGTCAGTGCTGGGCCATCAACTGTTTACAATCTATATTAATAAATAATCAGTGCTGGACCATCAACTGTTTACAATCTATATTAATAAAGAGTCAGTGCTGGGCCATCAACTGTTTACAATCTATATTAATAAAGAGTCAGTGCTGGGCCATCAACTGTTTACAATCTATATTAATAAAGAGTCAGTGCTGGGCCATCAACTGTTTACAATCTATATTAATAAAGAGTCAGTGCTGGACCATCAACTGTTTACAATCTATATTAATAAAGAGTCAGTGCTGGACCATCAACTGTTTACAATCTATATTAATAAAGAGTCAGTGCTGGGCCATCAACTGTTTACAATCTATATTAATAAAGAGTCAGTGCTGGGCCATCAACTGTTTACAATCTATATTAATAAAGAGTCAGTGCTGGACCATCAACTGTTTACAATCTATATTAATAAAGAGTCAGTGCTGGACCATCAACTGTTTACAATCTATATTAATAAAGAGTCAGTGCTGGGCCATCAACTATTTACAATCGATATTAATAAAGAGTCAGTGCTGGGCCATCAACTGTTTACAATCTATATTAATAAAGAGTCAGTGCTGGGCCATCAACTATTTACAATCGATATTAATAAAGAGTCAGTGCTGGGCCATCAACTGTTTACAATCTATATTAATAAAGAGTCAGTGCTGGGCCATCAACTATTTACAATCGATATTAATAAAGAATCAGTGCTGGGCCATCAACTGTTTACAATCTATATTAATAAAGAGTCAGTGCTGGACCATCAACTGTTTACAATCTATATTAATAAAGAGTCAGTGCTGGACCATCAACTGTTTACAATCTATATTAATAAAGAGTCAGTGCTGGACCATCAACTGTTTACAATCTATATTAATAAAGAGTCAGTGCTGGGCCATCAACTGTTTACAATCTATATTAATAGAGAGTCAGTGCTGGACCATCAACTGTTTACAATCTCTATTAATAAAGAATCAGTGCTGGGCCATCAACTGTTTACAATCTATATTAATAAAGAGTCAGTGCTGGGCCATCAACTGTTTACAATCTATATTAATAAAGAGTCAGTGCTGGGCCATCAACTGTTTACAATCTATATTAATAGAGAGTCAGTGCTGGACCATCAACTGTTTACAATCTCTATTAATAAAGAATCAGTGCTGGGCCATCAACTGTTTACAATCTATATTAATAAAGAGTCAGTGCTGGGCCATCAACTATTTACAATCTATATTAATAAAGAGTCAGTGCTGGACCATCAACTGTTTACAATCTATATTAATAAAGAGTCAGTGCTGGACCATCAACTGTTTACAATCTATATTAATAAAGAGTCAGTGCTGGACCATCAACTGTTTACAATCTATATTAATAAAGAGTCAGTGCTGGACCATCAACTGTTTACAATCTATATTAATAAAGAGTCAGTGCTGGACCATCAACTGTTTACAATCTATATTAATAAAGAGTCAGTGCTGGACCATCAACTATTTACAATCTATATTAATAAAGAGTCAGTGCTGGACCATCAACTGTTTACAATCTATATTAATAAAGAGTCAGTGCTGGACCATCAACTGTTTACAATCTATATTAATAAAGAGTCAGTGCTGGACCATCAACTGTTTACAATCTATATTAATAAAGAGTCAGTGCTGGACCATCAACTGTTTACAATCTATATTAATAAAGAGTCAGTGCTGGACCATCAACTATTTACAATCTATATTAATAAAGAGTCAGTGCTGGACCATCAACTGTTTACAATCTATATTAATAAAGAGTCAGTGCTGGACCATCAACTGTTTACAATCTATATTAATAAAGAGTCAGTGCTGGACCATCAACTATTTACAATCTATATTAATAAAGAGTCAGTGCTGGACCATCAACTGTTTACAATCGATATTAATAAAGAGTCAGTGCTGGACCATCAACTGTTTACAATCTATATTAATAAAGAGTCAGTGCTGGGCCATCAACTATTTACAATCGATATTAATAAAGAGTCAGTGCTGGGCCATCAACTGTTTACAATCTATATTAATAAAGAGTCAGTGCTGGGCCATCAACTGTTTACAATCTATATTAATAAAGAGTCAGTGCTGGGCCATCAACTGTTTACAATCTATATTAATAAAGAGTCAGTGCTGGGCCATCAACTGTTTACAATCTATATTAATAAAGAGTCAGTGCTGGACCATCAACTGTTTACAATCTATATTAATAAAGAGTCAGTGCTGGGCCATCAACTGTTTACAATCTATATTAATAAAGAGTCAGTGCTGGACCATCAACTGTTTACAATCTATATTAATAAAGAGTCAGTGCTGGACCATCAACTGTTTACAATCTATATTAATAAAGAGTCAGTGCTGGGCCATCAACTGTTTACAATCTATATTAATAAAGAGTCAGTGCTGGACCATCAACTGTTTACAATCTATATTGATAAAGAGTCAGTGCTGATCCATCAACTGTTTACAATCTATATTAATAAAGAGTCAGTGCTGGACCATCAACTGTTTACAATCTATATTAATAAAGAGTCAGTGCTGGGCCATCAACTATTTACAATCTATATTAATAAAGAGTCAGTGCTGGACCATCAACTGTTTACAATCTATATTAATAAAGAGTCAGTGCTGGACCATCAACTGTTTACAATCTATATTAATAAAGAGTCAGTGCTGGACCATCAACTGTTTACAATCTATATTAATAAAGAGTCAGTGCTGGACCATCAACTGTTTACAATCGATATTAATAAAGAGTCAGTGCTGGACCATCAACTGTTTACAATCTATATTAATAAAGAGTCAGTGCTGGGCCATCAACTATTTACAATCGATATTAATAAAGAGTCAGTGCTGGGCCATCAACTGTTTACAATCTATATTAATAAAGAATCAGTGCTGGGCCATCAACTGTTTACAATCTATATTAATAAAGAGTCAGTGCTGGACCATCAACTGTTTACAATCGATATTAATAAAGAGTCAGTGCTGGACCATCAACTGTTTACAATCTATATTAATAAAGAGTCAGTGCTGGGCCATCAACTATTTACAATCGATATTAATAAAGAGTCAGTGCTGGGCCATCAACTGTTTACAATCTATATTAATAAAGAATCAGTGCTGGGCCATCAACTGTTTACAATCTATATTAATAGAGTCAGTGCTGGGCCATCAACTGTTTACAATCGATATTAATAAAGAGTCAGTGCTGGACCATCAACTGTTTACAATCTATATTAATAAAGAGTCAGTGCTGGACCATCAACTGTTTACAATCTATATTAATAAAGAGTCAGTGCTGGACCATCAACTGTTTACAATCTATATTAATAAAGAGTCAGTGCTGGACCATCAACTGTTTACAATCTATATTAATAAAGAGTCAGTGCTGGACCATCAACTATTTACAATCTATATTAATAAAGAGTCAGTGCTGGGCCATCAACTGTTTACAATCTATATTAATAAAGAGTCAGTGCTGGGCCATCAACTATTTACAATCGATATTAATAAAGAATCAGTGCTGGGCCATCAACTGTTTACAATCTATATTAATAAAGAGTCAGTGCTGGACCATCAACTGTTTACAATCTATATTAATAAAGAGTCAGTGCTGGACCATCAACTGTTTACAATCTATATTAATAAAGAGTCAGTGCTGGACCATCAACTGTTTACAATCTATATTAATAAAGAGTCAGTGCTGGACCATCAACTGTTTACAATCTATATTAATAAAGAGTCAGTGCTGGACCATCAACTGTTTACAATCTATATTAATAAAGAGTCAGTGCTGGGCCATCAACTGTTTACAATCTATATTAATAAAGAGTCAGTGCTGGACCATCAACTGTTTACAATCTATATTAATAAAGAGTCAGTGCTGGGCCATCAACTGATTACAATCTATATTAATAGAGAGTCAGTGCTGGACCATCAACTGTTTACAATCTCTATTAATAAAGAATCAGTGCTGGGCCATCAACTGTTTACAATCTATATTAATAAAGAGTCAGTGCTGGGCCATCAACTGTTTACAATCTATATTAATAAAGAGTCAGTGCTGGGCCATCAACTGTTTACAATCTATATTAATAGAGAGTCAGTGCTGGACCATCAACTGTTTACAATCTCTATTAATAAAGAATCAGTGCTGGGCCATCAACTATTTACAATCTCTATTAATAAAGAATCAGTGCTGGGCCATCAACTGTTTACAATCTATATTAATAAAGAGTCAGTGCTGGGCCATCAACTGTTTACAATCTATATTAATAAAGAGTCAGTGCTGGGCCATCAACTGTTTACAATCTATATTAATAGAGAGTCAGTGCTGGACCATCAACTGTTTACAATCTCTATTAATAAAGAATCAGTGCTGGGCCATCAACTGTTTACAATCGATATTAATAAAGAGTCAGTGCTGGACCATCAACTGTTTACAATCTATATTAATAAAGAGTCAGTGCTGGGCCATCAACTGTTTACAATCTATATTAATAAAGAGTCAGTGCTGGGCCATCAACTGTTTACAATCTATATTAATAAAGAGTCAGTGCTGGGCCATCAACTGTTTACAATCTATATTAATAAAGAGTCAGTGCTGGGCCATCAACTATTTACAATCGATATTAATAAAGAGTCAGTGCTGGGCCATCAACTGTTTACAATCTATATTAATAAAAAGTCAGTGCTGGGCCATCAACTATTTACAATCGATATTAATAAAGAATCAGTGCTGGGCCATCAACTGTTTACAATCTATATTAATAAAGAGTCAGTGCTGGACCATCAACTGTTTACAATCTATATTAATAAAGAGTCAGTGCTGGACCATCAACTGTTTACAATCTATATTAATAAAGAGTCAGTGCTGGACCATCAACTGTTTACAATCTATATTAATAAAGAGTCAGTGCTGGACCATCAACTGTTTACAATCTATATTAATAAAGAGTCAGTGCTGGACCATCAACTGTTTACAATCTATATTAATAAAGAGTCAGTGCTGGGCCATCAACTGTTTACAATCTATATTAATAAAGAGTCAGTGCTGGACCATCAACTGTTTACAATCTATATTAATAAAGAGTCAGTGCTGGACCATCAACTGTTTACAATCTATATTAATAAAGAGTCAGTGCTGGGCCATCAACTGTTTACAATCTATATTAATAGAGAGTCAGTGCTGGACCATCAACTGTTTACAATCTCTATTAATAAAGAATCAGTGCTGGGCCATCAACTGTTTACAATCTATATTAATAAAGAGTCAGTGCTGGGCCATCAACTGTTTACAATCTATATTAATAAAGAGTCAGTGCTGGGCCATCAACTGTTTACAATCTATATTAATAAAGAATCAGTGCTGGGCCATCAACTGTTTACAATCTATATTAATAGAGTCAGTGCTGGGCCATCAACTGTTTACAATCGATATTAATAAAGAGTCAGTGCTGGACCATCAACTGTTTACAATCTATATTAATAAAGAGTCAGTGCTGGACCATCAACTGTTTACAATCTATATTAATAAAGAGTCAGTGCTGGACCATCAACTGTTTACAATCTATATTAATAAAGAGTCAGTGCTGGACCATCAACTGTTTACAATCTATATTAATAAAGAGTCAGTGCTGGACCATCAACTATTTACAATCTATATTAATAAAGAGTCAGTGCTGGACCATCAACTGTTTACAATCTATATTAATAAAGAGTCAGTGCTGGACCATCAACTGTTTACAATCTAAATTAATAAAGAGTCAGTGCTGGGCCATCAACTATTTACAATCTATATTAATAAAGAGTCAGTGCTGGACCATCAACTGTTTACAATCTATATTAATAAAGAGTCAGTGCTGGACCATCAACTGTTTACAATCTATATTAATAAAGAGTCAGTGCTGGACCATCAACTATTTACAATCTATATTAATAAAGAGTCAGTGCTGGACCATCAACTGTTTACAATCTATATTAATAAAGAGTCAGTGCTGGACCATCAACTGTTTACAATCTATATTAATAAAGAGTCAGTGCTGGGCCATCAACTGTTTACAATCTATATTAATAAAGAGTCAGTGCTGGGCCATCAACTATTTACAATCGATATTAATAAAGAGTCAGTGCTGGGCCATCAACTGTTTACAATCTATATTAATAAAGAGTCAGTGCTGGGCCATCAACTATTTACAATCGATATTAATAAAGAATCAGTGCTGGGCCATCAACTGTTTACAATCTATATTAATAAAGAGTCAGTGCTGGACCATCAACTGTTTACAATCTATATTAATAAAGAGTCAGTGCTGGACCATCAACTGTTTACAATCTATATTAATAAAGAGTCAGTGCTGGACCATCAACTGTTTACAATCTATATTAATAAAGAGTCAGTGCTGGACCATCAACTGTTTACAATCTATATTAATAAAGAGTCAGTGCTGGACCATCAACTGTTTACAATCTATATTAATAAAGAGTCAGTGCTGGGCCATCAACTGTTTACAATCTATATTAATAAAGAGTCAGTGCTGGACCATCAACTGTTTACAATCTATATTAATAAAGAGTCAGTGCTGGGCCATCAACTGATTACAATCTATATTAATAGAGAGTCAGTGCTGGACCATCAACTGTTTACAATCTCTATTAATAAAGAATCAGTGCTGGGCCATCAACTGTTTACAATCTATATTAATAAAGAGTCAGTGCTGGGCCATCAACTGTTTACAATCTATATTAATAAAGAGTCAGTGCTGGGCCATCAACTATTTACAATCTCTATTAATAAAGAATCAGTGCTGGGCCATCAACTGTTTACAATCTATATTAATAAAGAGTCAGTGCTGGGCCATCAACTGTTTACAATCTATATTAATAAAGAGTCAGTGCTGGGCCATCAACTGTTTACAATCTATATTAATAGAGAGTCAGTGCTGGACCATCAACTGTTTACAATCTCTATTAATAAAGAATCAGTGCTGGGCCATCAACTGTTTACAATCGATATTAATAAAGAGTCAGTGCTGGACCATCAACTGTTTACAATCTATATTAATAAAGAGTCAGTGCTGGGCCATCAACTGTTTACAATCTATATTAATAAAGAGTCAGTGCTTGGCCATCAACTGTTTACAATCTATATTAATAAAGAGTCAGTGCTGGGCCATCAACTGTTTACAATCTATATTAATAAAGAGTCAGTGCTGGGCCATCAACTATTTACAATCGATATTAATAAAGAGTCAGTGCTGGGCCATCAACTGTTTACAATCTATATTAATAAAAAGTCAGTGCTGGGCCATCAACTATTTACAATCGATATTAATAAAGAATCAGTGCTGGGCCATCAACTGTTTACAATCTATATTAATAAAGAGTCAGTGCTGGACCATCAACTGTTTACAATCTATATTAATAAAGAGTCAGTGCTGGACCATCAACTGTTTACAATCTATATTAATAAAGAGTCAGTGCTGGACCATCAACTGTTTACAATCTATATTAATAAAGAGTCAGTGCTGGACCATCAACTGTTTACAATCTATATTAATAAAGAGTCAGTGCTGGACCATCAACTGTTTACAATCTATATTAATAAAGAGTCAGTGCTGGGCCATCAACTGTTTACAATCTATATTAATAAAGAGTCAGTGCTGGACCATCAACTGTTTACAATCTATATTAATAAAGAGTCAGTGCTGGACCATCAACTGTTTACAATCTATATTAATAAAGAGTCAGTGCTGGGCCATCAACTGTTTACAATCTATATTAATAGAGAGTCAGTGCTGGACCATCAACTGTTTACAATCTCTATTAATAAAGAATCAGTGCTGGGCCATCAACTGTTTACAATCTATATTAATAAAGAGTCAGTGCTGGGCCATCAACTGTTTACAATCTATATTAATAAAGAGTCAGTGCTGGGCCATCAACTGTTTACAATCTATATTAATAGAGAGTCAGTGCTGGACCATCAACTGTTTACAATCTCTATTAATAAAGAATCAGTGCTGGGCCATCAACTGTTTACAATCTATATTAATAAAGAGTCAGTGCTGGGCCATCAACTATTTACAATCTATATTAATAAAGAGTCAGTGCTGGACCATCAACTGTTTACAATCTATATTAATAAAGAGTCAGTGCTGGACCATCAACTGTTTACAATCTATATTAATAAAGAGTCAGTGCTGGACCATCAACTGTTTACAATCTATATTAATAAAGAGTCAGTGCTGGACCATCAACTGTTTACAATCTATATTAATAAAGAGTCAGTGCTGGACCATCAACTGTTTACAATCTATATTAATAAAGAGTCAGTGCTGGACCATCAACTATTTACAATCTATATTAATAAAGAGTCAGTGCTGGACCATCAACTGTTTACAATCTATATTAATAAAGAGTCAGTGCTGGACCATCAACTGTTTACAATCTATATTAATAAAGAGTCAGTGCTGGGCCATCAACTATTTACAATCTATATTAATAAAGAGTCAGTGCTGGACCATCAACTGTTTACAATCTATATTAATAAAGAGTCAGTGCTGGACCATCAACTGTTTACAATCTATATTAATAAAGAGTCAGTGCTGGACCATCAACTGTTTACAATCTATATTAATAAAGAGTCAGTGCTGGACCATCAACTATTTACAATCTATATTAATAAAGAGTCAGTGCTGGACCATCAACTGTTTACAATCTATATTAATAAAGAGTCAGTGCTGGACCATCAACTGTTTACAATCTATATTAATAAAGAGTCAGTGCTGGACCATCAACTATTTACAATCTATATTAATAAAGAGTCAGTGCTGGACCATCAACTGTTTACAATCGATATTAATAAAGAGTCAGTGCTGGACCATCAACTGTTTACAATCTATATTAATAAAGAGTCAGTGCTGGGCCATCAACTATTTACAATCGATATTAATAAAGAGTCAGTGCTGGGCCATCAACTGTTTACAATCGATATTAATAAAGAGTCAGTGCTGGGCCATCAACTGTTTACAATCTATATTAATAAAGAGTCAGTGCTGGGCCATCAACTGTTTACAATCTATATTAATAAAGAGTCAGTGCTGGACCATGAACTGTTTACAATCTATATTAATAAAGAGTCAGTGCTGGGCCATCAACTGTTTACAATCTATATTAATAAAGAGTCAGTGCTGGACCATCAACTGTTTACAATCTATATTAATAAAGAGTCAGTGCTGGACCATCAACTGTTTACAATCTATATTAATAAAGAGTCAGTGCTGGGCCATCAACTGTTTACAATCTATATTAATAAAGAGTCAGTGCTGGACCATCAACTGTTTACAATCTATATTAATAAAGAGTCAGTGCTGATCCATCAACTGTTTACAATCTATATTAATAAAGAGTCAGTGCTGGACCATCAACTGTTTACAATCTATATTAATAAAGAGTCAGTGCTGGGCCATCAACTATTTACAATCTATATTAATAAAGAGTCAGTGCTGGACCATCAACTGTTTACAATCTATATTAATAAAGAGTCAGTGCTGGACCATCAACTGTTTACAATCTATATTAATAAAGAGTCAGTGCTGGACCATCAACTGTTTACAATCTATATTAATAAAGAGTCAGTGCTGGACCATCAACTGTTTACAATCGATATTAATAAAGAGTCAGTGCTGGACCATCAACTGTTTACAATCTATATTAATAAAGAGTCAGTGCTGGGCCATCAACTATTTACAATCGATATTAATAAAGAGTCAGTGCTGGGCCATCAACTGTTTACAATCTATATTAATAAAGAATCATTGCTGGGCCATCAACTGTTTACAATCTATATTAATAGAGTCAGTGCTGGGCCATCAACTGTTTACAATCGATATTAATAAAGAGTCCGTGCTGGACCATCAACTGTTTACAATCTATATTAATAAAGAGTCAGTGCTGGACCATCAACTGTTTACAATCTATATTAATAAAGAGTCAGTGCTGGACCATCAACTGTTTACAATCTATATTAATAAAGAGTCAGTGCTGGACCATCAACTGTTTACAATCTATATTAATAAAGAGTCAGTGCTGGACCATCAACTATTTACAATCTATATTAATAAAGAGTCAGTGCTGGACCATCAACTGTTTACAATCTATATTAATAAAGAGTCAGTGCTGGACCATCAACTGTTTACAATCTATATTAATAAAGAGTCAGTGCTGGACCATCAACTGTTTACAATCTATATTAATAAAGAGTCAGTGCTGGACCATCAACTGTTTACAATCTATATTAATAAAGAGTCAGTGCTGGGCCATCAACTGTTTACAATCGATATTAATAAAGAGTCAGTGCTGGGCCATCAACTGTTTACAATCTATATTAATAAAGAGTCAGTGCTGGGCCATCAACTATTTACAATCGATATTAATAAAGAGTCAGTGCTGGGCCATCAACTGTTTACAATCTATATTAATAAAGAGTCAGTGCTGGGCCATCAACTATTTACAATCGATATTAATAAAGAATCAGTGCTGGGCCATCAACTGTTTACAATCTATATTAATAAAGAGTCAGTGCTGGACCATCAACTGTTTCCAATCTATATTAATAAAGAGTCAGTGCTGGACCATCAACTGTTTACAATCTATATTAATAAAGAGTCAGTGCTGGACCATCAACTGTTTACAATCTATATTAATAAAGAGTCAGTGCTGGACCATCAACTGTTTACAATCTATATTAATAAAGAGTCAGTGCTGGACCATCAACTGTTTACAATCTATATTAATAAAGAGTCAGTGCTGGGCCATCAACTGTTTACAATCTATATTAATAAAGAGTCAGTGCTGGACCATCAACTGTTTACAATCTATATTAATAAAGAGTCAGTGCTGGACCATCAACTGTTTACAATCTATATTAATAAAGAGTCAGTGCTGGGCCATCAACTGATTACAATCTATATTAATAGAGAGTCAGTGCTGGACCATCAACTGTTTACAATCTCTATTAATAAAGAATCAGTGCTGGGCCATCAACTGTTTACAATCTATATTAATAAAGAGTCAGTGCTGGGCCATCAACTGTTTACAATCTATATTAATAAAGAGTCAGTGCTGGGCCATCAACTGTTTACAATCTATATTAATAGAGAGTCAGTGCTGGACCATCAACTGTTTACAATCTCTATTAATAAAGAATCAGTGCTGGGCCATCAACTGTTTACAATCGATATTAATAAAGAGTCAGTGCTGGACCATCAACTGTTTACAATCTATATTAATAAAGAGTCAGTGCTGGGCCATCAACTGTTTACAATCTATATTAATAAAGAGTCAGTGCTGGGCCATCAACTATTTACAATCTATATTAATAAAGAGTCAGTGCTGGACCATCAACTGTTTACAATCTATATTAATAAAGAGTCAGAGCTGGACCATCAACTGTTTACAATCTATATTAATAAAGAGTCAGTGCTGGACCATCAACTGTTTACAATCTATATTAATAAAGAGTCAGTGCTGGACCATCAACTGTTTACAATCTATATTAATAAAGAGTCAGTGCTGGACCATCAACTATTTACAATCTATATTAATAAAGAGTCAGTGCTGGACCATCAACTGTTTACAATCTATATTAATAAAGAGTCAGTGCTGGACCATCAACTGTTTACAATCTATATTAATAAAGAGTCAGTGCTGGGCCATCAACTATTTACAATCTATATTAATAAAGAGTCAGTGCTGGACCATCAACTGTTTACAATCTATATTAATAAAGAGTCAGTGCTGGACCATCAACTGTTTACAATCTATATTAATAAAGAGTCAGTGCTGGACCATCAACTGTTTACAATCTATATTAATAAAGAGTCAGTGCTGGACCATCAACTATTTACAATCTATATTAATAAAGAGTCAGTGCTGGACCATCAACTGTTTACAATCTATATTAATAAAGAGTCAGTGCTGGACCATCAACTGTTTACAATCTATATTAATAAAGAGTCAGTGCTGGACCATCAACTATTTACAATCTATATTAATAAAGAGTCAGTGCTGGACCATCAACTGTTTACAATCGATATTAATAAAGGGTCAGTGCTGGACCATCAACTGTTTACAATCTATATTAATAAAGAGTCAGTGCTGGGCCATCAACTATTTACAATCGATATTAATAAAGAGTCAGTGCTGGACCATCAACTGTTTACAATCTATATTAATAAAGAGTCAGTGCTGGACCATCAACTGTTTACAATCTATATTAATAAAGAGTCAGTGCTGGGCCATCAACTGTTTACAATCTATATTAATAAAGAGTCAGTGCTGGACCATCAACTGTTTACAATCTATATTAATAAAGAGTCAGTGCTGATCCATCAACTGTTTACAATCTATATTAATAAAGAGTCAGTGCTGGACCATCAACTGTTTACAATCTATATTAATAAAGAGTCAGTGCTGGGCCATCAACTATTTACAATCTATATTAATAAAGAGTCAGTGCTGGACCATCAACTGTTTACAATCTATATTAATAAAGAGTCAGTGCTGGACCATCAACTGTTTACAATCTATATTAATAAAGAGTCAGTGCTGGACCATCAACTGTTTACAATCTATATTAATAAAGAGTCAGTGCTGGACCATCAACTGTTTACAATCGATATTAATAAAGAGTCAGTGCTGGACCATCAACTGTTTACAATCTATATTAATAAAGAGTCAGTGCTGGGCCATCAACTGTTTACAATCTATATTAATAAAGAGTCAGTGCTGGGCCATCAACTGTTTACAATCTATATTAATAAAGAGTCAGTGCTGGGCCATCAACTGTTTACAATCTATATTAATAAAGAGTCAGTGCTGGGCCATCAACTGTTTACAATCTATATTAATAAAGAGTCAGTGCTGGGCCATCAACTGTTTACAATCTATATTAATAAATAGTCAGTGCTGGACCATCAACTGTTTACAATCTATATTAATAAAGAGTCAGTGCTGGGCCATCAACTGTTTACAATCTATATTAATAAAGAGTCAGTGCTGGGCCATCAACTGTTTACAATCTATATTAATAAATAATCAGTGCTGGACCATCAACTGTTTACAATCTATATTAATAAAGAGTCAGTGCTGGGCCATCAACTGTTTACAATCTATATTAATAAAGAGTCAGTGCTGGGCCATCAACTGTTTACAATCTATATTAATAAAGAGTCAGTGCTGGGCCATCAACTGTTTACAATCTATATTAATAAAGAGTCAGTGCTGGGCCATCAACTGTTTACAATCTATATTAATAAATAATCAGTGCTGGACCATCAACTGTTTACAATCTATATTAATAAAGAGTCAGTGCTGGGCCATCAACTGTTTACAATCTATATTAATAAAGAGTCAGTGCTGGGCCATCAACTGTTTACAATCTATATTAATAAAGAGTCAGTGCTGGGCCATCAACTGTTTACAATCTATATTAATAAAGAGTCAGTGCTGGGCCATCAACTGTTTACAATCTATATTAATAAATAATCAGTGCTGGACCATCAACTGTTTACAATCTATATTAATAAAGAGTCAGTGCTGGGCCATCAACTGTTTACAATCTATATTAATAAAGAGTCAGTGCTGGGCCATCAACTGTTTACAATCTATATTAATAAAGAGTCAGTGCTGGGCCATCAACTGTTTACAATCTATATTAATAAAGAGTCAGTGCTGGGCCATCAACTGTTTACAATCTATATTAATAAAGAGTCAGTGCTGGGCCATCAACTGTTTACAATCTATATTAATAAAGAGTCAGTGCTGGGCCATCAACTGTTTACAATCTATATTAATAAAGAGTCAGTGCTGGGCCATCAACTGTTTACAATCTATATTAATAAATAGTCAGTGCTGGACCATCAACTGTTTACAATCTATATTAATAAAGAGTCAGTGCTGGGCCATCAACTGTTTACAATCTATATTAATAAAGAGTCAGTGCTGGGCCATCAACTGTTTACAATCGATATTAATAAAGAGTCAGTGCTGGGCCATCAACTGTTTACAATCTATATTAATAAAGAGTCAGTGCTGGGCCATCAACTGTTTACAATCTATATTAATAAAGAGTCAGTGCTGGGCCATCAACTGTTTACAATCGATATTAATAAAGAGTCAGTGCTGGGCCATCAACTGTTTACAATCTATATTAATAAATAGTCAGTGCTGGACCATCAACTGTTTACAATCTATATTAATAAAGAGTCAGTGCTGGACCATCAACTATTTACAATCGATATTAATAAAGAGTCAGTGCTGGACCATCAACTATTTACAATCGATATTAATAAAGAGTCAGTGCTGGGCCATCAACTGTTTACAATCTATATTAATAAAGAGTCAGTGCTGGACCATCAACTGTTTACAATCGATATTAATAAAGAGTCAGTGCTGGGCCATCAACTGTTTACAATCTATATTAATAAATAATCAGTGCTGGGCCATCAACTGTTTACAATCGATATTAATAAAGAGTCAGTGCTGGGCCATCAACTATTTACAATCGATATTAATAAAGAGTCAGTGCTGGGCCATCAACTGTTTACAATCTATATTAATAAAGAGTCAGTGCTGGACCATCAACTGTTTACAATCTATATTAATAAAGAGTCAGTGCTGGGCCATCAACTGTTTACAATCTATATTAATAAAGAGTCAGTGCTGGACCATCAACTGTTTACAATCTATATTAATAAAGAGTCAGTGCTGGGCCATCAACTGTTTACAATCTATATTAATAAAGGGTCAGTGCTGGACCATCAACTGTTTACAATCGATATTAATAAAGAGTCAGTGCTGGGCCATCAACTGTTTACAATCTATATTAATAAAGAGTCAGTGCTGGGCCATCAACTGTTTACAATCTATATTAATAAAGAGTCAGTGCTGGGCCATCAACTGTTTACAATCTATATTAATAAATAGTCAGTGCTGGACCATCAACTGTTTACAATCTATATTAATAAAGAGTCAGTGCTGGACCATCAACTGTTTACAATCTATATTAATAAAGAGTCAGTGCTGGGCCATCAACTGTTTACAATCTATATTAATAAAGAGTCAGTGCTGGACCATCAACTATTTACAATCGATATTAATAAAGAGTCAGTGCTGGACCATCAACTATTTACAATCGATATTAATAAAGAGTCAGTGCTGGGCCATCAACTGTTTACAATCTATATTAATAAAGAGTCAGTGCTGGGCCATCAACTGTTTACAATCG
Source organism: Heterodontus francisci (assembly GCF_036365525.1). Classification (NCBI taxonomy): domain Eukaryota; kingdom Metazoa; phylum Chordata; class Chondrichthyes; order Heterodontiformes; family Heterodontidae; genus Heterodontus; species Heterodontus francisci. Next base: position 15,036,731 of record NC_090395.1, read on the forward strand.
ATATTAATAAAGAGTCAGTGCTGGGCCATCAACTATTTACAATCGATATTAATAAAGAGTCAGTGCTGGGCCATCAACTGTTTACAATCTATATTAATAAAGAGTCAGTGCTGGACCATCAACTGTTTACAATCTATATTAATAAAGAGTCAGTGCTGGGCCATCAACTGTTTACAATCTATATTAATAAAGAGTCAGTGCTGGACCATCAACTGTTTACAATCTATATTAATAAAGAGTCAGTGCTGGGCCATCAACTGTTTACAATCTATATTAATAAAGGGTCAGTGCTGGACCATCAACTATTTACAATCGATATTAATAAAGAGTCAGTGCTGGGCCATCAACTGTTTACAATCTATATTAATAAAGAGTCAGTGCTGGGCCATCAACTGTTTACAATCTATATTAATAAAGAGTCAGTGCTGGGCCATCAACTGTTTACAATCTATATTAATAAAGAGTCAGTGCTGGACCATCAACTGTTTACAATCTATATTAATAAATAATCAGTGCTGGACCATCAACTGTTTACAATCTATATTAATAAAGAGTCAGTGCTGGGCCATCAACTGTTTACAATCTATATTAATAAAGAGTCAGTGCTGGACCATCAACTGTTTACAATCTATATTAATAAAGAGTCAGTGCTGGGCCATCAACTGTTTACAATCTATATTAATAAAGGGTCAGTGCTGGACCATCAACTGTTTACAATCGATATTAATAAAGAGTCAGTGCTGGGCCATCAACTATTTACAATCGATATTAATAAAGAGTCAGTGCTGGGCCATCAACTGTTTACAATCTATATTAATAAAGAGTCAGTGCTGGACCATCAACTGTTTACAATCTATATTAATAAAGAGTCAGTGCTGGGCCATCAACTGTTTACAATCTATATTAATAAAGAGTCAGTGCTGGACCATCAACTGTTTACAATCTATATTAATAAAGAGTCAGTGCTGGGCCATCAACTGTTTACAATCTATATTAATAAAGAGTCAGTGCTGGACCATCAACTGTTTACAATCTATATTAATAAAGAGTCAGTGCTGGGCCATCAACTGTTTACAATCTATATTAATAAAGAGTCAGTGCTGGACCATCAACTGTTTACAATCTATATTAATAAAGAGTCAGTGCTGGGCCATCAACTGTTTACAATCTATATTAATAAAGAGTCAGTGCTGGACCATCAACTGTTTACAATCTATATTAATAAAGAGTCAGTGCTGGGCCATCAACTATTTACAATCGATATTAATAAAGAGTCAGTGCTGGGCCATCAACTGTTTACAATCTATATTAATAAAGAGTCAGTGCTGGGCCATCAACTATTTACAATCGATATTAATAAAGAGTCAGTGCTGGGCCATCAACTGTTTACAATCTATATTAATAAAGAGTCAGTGCTGGGCCATCAACTATTTACAATCGATATTAATAAAGAATCAGTGCTGGGCCATCAACTGTTTACAATCTATATTAATAAAGAGTCAGTGCTGGACCATCAACTGTTTACAATCTATATTAATAAAGAGTCAGTGCTGGACCATCAACTGTTTACAATCTATATTAATAAAGAGTCAGTGCTGGACCATCAACTGTTTACAATCTATATTAATAAAGAGTCAGTGCTGGGCCATCAACTGTTTACAATCTATATTAATAAAGAGTCAGTGCTGGACCATCAACTGTTTACAATCTATATTAATAAAGAGTCAGTGCTGGGCCATCAACTATTTACAATCGATATTAATAAATAGTCAGTGCTGGGCCATCAACTGTTTACAATCTATATTAATAAAGAGTCAGTGCTGGGCCATCAACTGTTTACAATCTATATTAATAAAGAGTCAGTGCTGGGCCATCAACTGTTTACAATCTATATTAATAAATAGTCAGTGCTGGGCCATCAACTGTTTACAATCTATATTAATAAAGAGTCAGTGCTGGGCCATCAACTATTTACAATCGATATTAATAAATAGTCAGTGCTGGACCATCAACTGTATACAATCTATATTAATAAATAGTCAGTGCTGGACCATCAACTGTTTACAATCTATATTAATAAAGAGTCAGTGCTGGGCCATCAACTATTTACAATCGATATTAATAAATAGTCAGTGCTGGGCCATCAAATGTTTACAATCTATATTAATAAAGAGTCAGTGCTGGGCCATCAACTGTTTACAATCTATATTAATAAATAATCAGTGCTGGGCCATCAACTGTTTACAATCTATATTAATAAAGAGTCAGTGCTGGGCCATCAACTATTTACAATCGATATTAATAAATAGTCAGTGCTGGGCCATCAACTGTTTACAATCTATATTAATAAAGAGTCAGTGCTGGGCCATCAACTGTTTACAATCTATATTAATAAAGAGTCAGTGCTGGGCCATCAACTGTTTACAATCTATATTAATAAAGAGTCAGTGCTGGGCCATCAACTGTTTACAATCTATATTAATAAAGAGTCAGTGCTGGGCCATCAACTGTTTACAATCTATATTAATAAAGGGTCAGTGCTGGACCATCAACTGTTTACAATCTATATTAATAAAGAGTCAGTGCTGGGCCATCAACTGTTTACAATCTATATTAATAAATAATCAGTGCTGGACCATCAACTGTTTACAATCTATATTAATAAAGAGTCAGTGCTGGGCCATCAACTGTTTACAATCTATATTAATAAATAATCAGTGCTGGACCATCAACTGTTTACAATCTATATTAATAAAGAGTCAGTGCTGGGCCATCAACTGTTTACAATCTATATTAATAAATAATCAGTGCTGGACCATCAACTGTTTACAATCTATATTAATAAATAATCAGTGCTGGACCATCAACTGTTTACAATCTATATTAATAAAGAGTCAGTGCTGGGCCATCAACTGTTTACAATCTATATTAATAAATAATCAGTGCTGGACCATCAACTGTTTACAATCTATATTAATAAAGAGTCAGGGCTGGGCCATCAACTGTTTACAGTCTATATTAATAAAGAGTCAGTGCTGGGCCATCAACTGTTTACAATCTATATTAATAAATAATCAGTGCTGGGCCATCAACTATTTACAATCGATATTAATAAAGAGTCAGTGCTGGGCCATCAACTATTTACAATCGATATTAATAAAGAGTCAGTGCTGGGCCATCAACTGTTTACAATCTATATTAATAAAGAGTCAGTGCTGGGCCATCAACTGTTTACAATCTATATTAATAAAGAGTCAGTGCTGGGCCATCAACTGTTTACAATCTATATTAATAAAGAGTCAGTGCTGGGCCATCAACTGTTTACAATCTATATTAATAAAGAGTCAGTGCTGGGCCATCAACTGTTTACAATCTATATTAATAAAGAGTCAGTGCTGGGCCATCAACTGTTTACAATCTATATTAATAAAGAGTCAGTGCTGGACCATCAACTGTTTACAATCTATATTAATAAAGAGTCAGTGCTGGACCATCAACTATTTACAATCGATATTAATAAAGAGTCAGTGCTGGACCATCAACTGTTTACAATCGAAATTAATAAATAGTCAGTGCTGGACCATCAACTGTTTACAATCTATATTAATAAAGAGTCAGTGCTGGACCATCAACTATTTACAATCGATATTAATAAAGAGTCAGTGCTGGGCCATCAACTGTTTACAATCTATATTAATAAAGAGTCAGTGCTGGGCCATCAACTGTTTACAATCTATATTAATAAATAATCAGTGCTGGACCATCAACTGTTTACAATCTATATTAATAAAGAGTCAGTGCTGGGCCATCAACTGTTTACAATCTATATTAATAAAGAGTCAGTGCTGGGCCATCAACTGTTTACAATCGATATTAATAAAGAGTCAGTGCTGGGCCATCAACTATTTACAATCGATATTAATAAAGAGTCAGTGCTGGGACATCAACTATTTACAATCGATATTAATAAAGAGTCAGTGCTGGGCCATCAACTGTTTACAATCTATATTAATAAAGAGTCAGTGCTGGGCCATCAACTGTTTCCAATCTATATTAATAAAGAGTCAGTGCTGGGCCATCAACTGTTTACAATCTATATTAATAAAGAGTCAGTGCTGGGCCATCAACTGTTTACAATCTATATTAATAAATAGTCAGTGCTGGACCATCAACTGTTTACAATCTATATTAATAAAGAGTCAGTGCTGGACCATCAACTATTTACAATCGATATTAATAAAGAGTCAGTGCTGGGCCATCAACTGTTTACAATCGATATTAATAAAGAGTCAGTGCTGGGCCATCAACTGTTTACAATCTATATTAATAAAGAGTCAGTGCTGGACCATCAACTATTTACAATCGATATTAATAAAGAGTCAGTGCTGGGCCATCAACTGTTTACAATCTATATTAATAAAGAGTCAGTGCTGGGCCATCAACTGTTTACAATCTATATTAATAAATAGTCAGTGCTGGACCATCAACTGTTTACAATCTATATTAATAAATAATCAGTGCTGGGCCATCAACTATTTACAATCGATATTAATAAAGAGTCAGTGCTGGGCCATCAACTGTTTACAATCTATATTAATAAATAGTCAGTGCTGGACCATCAACTGTTTACAATCTATATTAATAAATAATCAGTGCTGGGCCATCAACTGTTTTCTTTCTTTTTTTTTTCTTTTTTTCTTTTTGGGCCTCCTTATCTCGAGAGACAATGGATACGCGCCTGGAGGTGGTCAGTGGTTTGTGAAGCAGCGCCTGGAGTGGCTATAAAGGCCAATTCTGGAGTGACAGGCTCTTCCACAGGTGCTGCAGAGAAATTTGTTTGTTGGGGCTGTTGCACAGTTGGCTCTCCCCTTGCGCCTCTGTCTTTTTTCCTGCCAACTACTAAGTCTCTTCGACTCGCCACAATTTAGCCCTGTCTTTATGGCTGCCCGCCAGCTCTGGCGAATGCTGGCAACTGAATCCCACGACTTGTGATCAATGTCACACGATTTCATGTCGCGTTTGCAGACGTCTTTATAACGGAGACATGGACGGCTGGTGGGTCTGATACCAGTGGCGAGCTCGCTGTACAATGTGTCTTTGGGGATCCTGCCATCTTCCATGCGGCTCACATGGCCAAGCCATCTCAAGCGCCGCTGACTCAGTAGTGTGTATAAGCTGGGGATGTTGGCCGCTTCAAGGACTTCTGTGTTGGAGATATAGTCCTGCCACCTGATGCCAAGTATTCTCCGAAGGCAGCGAAGATGGAATGAATTGAGACGTCGCTCTTGGCTGGCATACGTTGTCCAGGCCTCGCTGCCGTAGAGCAAGGTACTGAGGACACAGGCCTGATACACTCGGACTTTTGTGTTCCGTGTCAGTGCGCCATTTTCCCACACTCTCTTGGCCAGTCTGAACATAGCAGTGGAAGCCTTACCCTGCTATGTTCAACTGTTTACAATCTATATTAATAAAGAGTCAGTGCTGGACCATCAATTGTTTACAATCTATATTAATAAATAGTCAGTGCTGGACCATCAACTGTTTACAATCTATATTAATAAATAATCAGTGCTGGGCCATCAACTGTTTACAATCTATATTAATAAAGAGTCAGTGCTGGACCATCAACTGTTTACAATCCATATTAATAAAGAGTCAGAGCTGGACCATCAACTGTTTACAATCTATATTAATAAAGAGTAGTGCTGGACCATCAACTGTTCAAAATCTATATTAATAAATAATCAGTGCTGGGCCATCAACTCTCTACAATCTATATTAATAGAGAGTCAGTGCTGGACCATCAACTGTTTACAATCTATATTAATAAAGAGTCAGTGCTGGACCATCAACTGTTTACAATCTATATTAATAAAGAGTCAGTGCTGGACCATCAACTGTTTACAATCTATATTAATAAAGAGTCAGTGCTGGACCATCAACTGTTTACAATCTATATTAATAAAGAGTCAGTGCTGGACCATCAACTGTTTACAATCTATATTAATAAATAATCAGTGCTGGGCCATCAACTGTTTACAATCGATATTAATAAAGAGTCAGTGCTGGACCATCAACTGTTTACAATCTATATTAATAAAGAGTCAGTGCTGGACCATCAACTGTTTACAATCTATATTAATAAATAGTCAGTGCTGGGCCATCAACTGTTTACAATCTATATTAATAAAGAGTCAGTGCTGGACCATCAACTGTTTACAATCTATATTAATAAAGAGTCAGTGCTGGGCCATCAACTGTTTACAATCTATATTAATAAATAATCAGTGCTGGGCCATCAACTGTTTACAATCTATATTAATAAATAGTCAGTGCTGGGCCATCAACTGTTTACAATCTATATTAATAAATAATCAGTGCTGGGCCATCAACTGTTTACAATCTATATTAATAAATAATCAGTGCTGGGCCATCAACTGTTTACAATCTATATTAATAAATAGTCAGTGCTGGGCCATCAACTGTTTACAATCTATATTAATAAATAATCAGTGCTGGGCCATCAACTGTTTACAATCTATATTAATAAATAATCAGTGCTGGGCCATCAACTGTTTACAATCTATATTAATAAATAATCAGTGCTGGGCCATCAACTGTTTACAATCTATATTAATAAAGAGTCAGTGCTGGGCCATCAACTGTTTACAATCTATATTAATAAATAATCAGTGCTGGACCATCAACTGTTTACAATCTATATTAATAAAGAGTCAGTGCTGGGCCATCAACTGTTTACAATCGATATTAATAAATAATCAGTGCTGGGCCATCAACTGTTTACAATCTATATTAATAAATAATCAGTGCTGGACCATCAACTGTTTACAATCTATATTAATAAATAATCAGTGCTGGACCATCAACTGTTTACAAACTATATTAATAAATAATCAGTGCTGAACCATCAACTGTTTACAATCTATATTAATAAATAATCAGTGCTGGACCATCAACTGTTTACAATCGATATTAATAAATAATCAGTGCTGGACCATCAACTGTTTACAATCGATATTAATAAATAATCAGTGCTGGACCATCAACTGTTTACAATCTATATTAATAAATAATCAGTGCTGGACCATCAACTGTTTACAATCGATATTAATAAATAATCAGTGCTGGACCATCAACTGTTTACAATCTATATTAATAAATAATCAGTGCTGGACCATCAACTGTTTACAATCTATATTAATAAATAATCAGTGCAGGGCCATCAACTGTTTACAATCTATATTAATAAATAGTCACTGCTGGACCATCAACTGTTTACAATCTATATTAATAAATAATCAGTGCTGGACCATCAACTGTTTACAATCTATATTAATAAATAATCAGTGCTGGGCCATCAACTGTTTACAATCTATATTAATAAATAATCAGTGCTGGGCCATCAACTGTTTACAATCTATATTAATAAATATTCAGTGCTGGGCCATCAACTGTTTACAATCTATATTAATAAAGAGTCAGTGCTGGGCCATCAACTGTTTACAATCTATATTAATAAATAATCAGTGCTGGGCCATCAACTGTTTACAATCTATATTAATAAATAATCAGTGCTGGGCCATCAACTGTTTACAATCTATATTAATAAATAATCAGTGCTGGACCATCAACTGTTTACAATCTATATTAATAAATAATCAGTGCTGGACCATCAACTGTTTACAATCTATATTAATAAAGAGTCAGTGCTGGACCATCAACTGTTTACAATCTATATTAATAAATAATCAGTGCTGGGCCATCAACTGTTTACAATCTATATTAATAAAGAGTCAGTGCTGGACCATCAACTGTTTACAATCTATATTAATAAAGGGTCAGTGCTGGGCCATCAACTGTTTACAATCTATATTAATAAATAATCAGTGCTGGACCATCAACTGTTTACAATCTATATTAATAAAGGGTCAGTGCTGGACCATCAACTGTTTACAATCTATATTAATAAAGAGTCAGTGCTGGACCATCAACTGTTTACAATCTATATTAAAAAATAATCAGTGCTGGACCATCAACTGTTTACAATCTATATTAATAAAGGGTCAGTGCTGGACCATCAACTGTTTACAATCTATATTAATAAAGAGGAGTGTTGGGCCATCAACTGTTTACAATCTATATTAATAAAGAGTCAGTGCTGGACCATCAACTGTTTACAATCTATATTAATAAATAATCAGTGCTGGACCATCAACTGTTTACAATCTATATTAATAAAGGGTCAGTGCTGGACCATCAACTGTTTACAATCTATATTAATAAAGAGTCAGTGCTGGGCCATCAACTGTTTACAATCTATATTAATAAAGAGTCAGTGCTGGACCATCAACTGTTTACAATCTATATTAATAAAGAGGAGTGCTGGGCCATCAACTGTTTACAATCTATATTAATAAAGGGTCAGTGCTGGACCATCAACTGTTTACAATCTATATTAATAAAGAGTCAGTGCTGGACCATCAACTGTTTACAATCTATATTAATAAAGAGTCAGTGCTGGACCATCAACTGTTTACAATCTATATTAATAAAGAGTCAGTGCTGGACCATCAACTGTTTACAATCTATATCAAAAAAAGATTCAGTGCTGGCCCATCAACTATTTACAATCTATATTAATAAAGAGTCAGTGCTGGACCATCAACTGTTTACAATCTATATTAATAAAGAGGAGTGCTGGGCCATCAACTGTTTACAATCTATATTAATAAAGGGTCAGTGCTGGGCCATCAACTGTTTACAATCTATATTAATAAAGAGTCAGTGCTGGACCATCAACTGTTTACAATCTATATTAATAAAGAGTCAGTGCTGGACCATCAACTATTTACAATCTATATTAATAAAGAGTCAGTGCTGGACCATCAACTGTTTACAATCTATATTAATAAAGAGTCAGTGCTGGGCCATCAACTGTTTACAATCTATATTAATAAAGAGTCAGTGCTGGCCCATCAACTATTTACAATCTATATTAATAAAGAGTCAGTGCTGGACCATCAACTATTTACAATCTATATTAATAAAGAGTCAGTGCTGGACCATCAACTGTTTACAATCTATATTAATAAAGAGTCAGTGCTGGCCCATCAACTATTTACAATCTATATTAATAAAGAGTCAGTGCTGGCCCATCAACTATTTACAATCTATATTAATAAAGAGTCAGTGCTGGACCATCAACTGTTTACAATCTATATCAATAAAGAGTCAGTGCTGGCCCATCAACTATTTACAATCTATATTAATAAAGAGTCAGTGCTGGACCATCAACTGTTTACAATCTATATTAATAAAGAGTCAGTGCTGGCCCATCAACTATTTACAATCTATATTAATAAAGAGTCAGTGCTGGACCATCAACTATTTACAATCTATATTAATAAAGAGTCAGTGCTGGACCATCAACTGTTTACAATCTATATTAATAAAGAGTCAGTGCTGGACCATCAACTGTTTACAATCTATATTACTAAAGAGTCAGTGCTGGACCATCAACTGTTTACAATCTATATTAATAAAGAGTCAGTGCTGGACCATCAACTGTTTACAATCTATATTAATAAAGAGTCAGTGCTGGACCATCAACTGTTTACAATCTATATTAATAAAGAGTCAGTGCTGGACCATCAACTGTTTACAATCTATATTAATAAAGAGTCAGTGCTGGACCATCAACTGTTTACAATCTATATTAATAAAGAGTCAGTGCTGGACCATCAACTGTTTACAATCTATATTAATAAAGAGTCAGTGCTGGGCCATCAACTGTTTACAATCTATATTAATAAAGGGTCAGTGCTGGACCATCAACTGTTTACAATCTATATTAATAAAGAGTCAGTGCTGGGCCTTCAACTGTTTACAATCTATATTAATAAAGGGTCAGTGCTGGACCATCAACTGTTTACAATCTATATTAATAAAGAGTCAGTGCTGGGCGATCAACTGTTTACAATCTATATTAATAAAGGGTCAGTGCTGGACCATCAACTGTTTACAATCTATATTAATAAAGAGTCAGTGCTGGACCATCAACTATTTACAATCTATATTAATAAAGAGTCAGTGCTTTGCCATCAACTGTTTACAATCTATATTAATAAATAATCAGTGCTGGGCCATCAACTGTTTACAATCTATATTAATAAATAGTCAGTGCTGGACCATCAACTGTTTACAATTTATATTAATAAAGAGTCAGTGATGGACCATCAACTGTTTACAATCTATATTAATAAATAATCAGTGCTGGACCATCAACTGTTTACAATCTATATTAATAAAGAGTCAGTGCTGGGCCATCAACTGTTTACAATCTATATTAATAAAGAGTCAGTGCTGGCCCATCAACTATTTACAATCTATATTAATAAAGAGTCAGTGCTGGACCATCAACTATTTACAATCTATATTAATAAAGAGTCAGTGCTGGACCATCAACTGTTTACAATCTATATTAATAAAGAGTCAGTGCTGGCCCATCAACTATTTACAATCTATATTAATAAAGAGTCAGTGCTGGCCCATCAACTATTTACAATCTATATTAATAAAGAGTCAGTGCTGGACCATCAACTGTTTACAATCTATATCAATAAAGAGTCAGTGCTGGCCCATCAACTATTTACAATCTATATTAATAAAGAGTCAGTGCTGGACCATCAACTGTTTACAATCTATATTAATAAAGAGTCAGTGCTGGCCCATCAACTATTTACAATCTATATTAATAAAGAGTCAGTGCTGGACCATCAACTATTTACAATCTATATTAATAAAGAGTCAGTGCTGGACCATCAACTGTTTACAATCTATATTAATAAAGAGTCAGTGCTGGACCATCAACTGTTTACAATCTATATTACTAAAGAGTCAGTGCTGGACCATCGACTGTTTACAATCTATATTAATAAAGAGTCAGTGCTGGACCATCAACTGTTTACAATCTATATTAATAAAGAGTCAGTGCTGGACCATCAACTGTTTACAATCTATATTAATAAAGAGTCAGTGCTGGACCATCAACTGTTTACAATCTATATTAATAAAGAGTCAGTGCTGGACCATCAACTGTTTACAATCTATATTAATAAAGAGTCAGTGCTGGACCATCAACTGTTTACAATCTATATTATTAAAGAGTCAGTGCTGGGCCATCAACTGTTTACAATCTATATTAATAAAGGGTCAGTGCTGGACCATCAACTGTTTACAATCTATATTAATAAAGAGTCAGTGCTGGGCCTTCAACTGTTTACAATCTATATTAATAAAGGGTCAGTGCTGGACCATCAACTGTTTACAATCTATATTAATAAAGAGTCAGTGCTGGGCGATCAACTGTTTACAATCTATATTAATAAAGGGTCAGTGCTGGACCATCAACTGTTTACAATCTATATTAATAAAGAGTCAGTGCTGGACCATCAACTATTTACAATCTATATTAATAAAGAGTCAGTGCTTTGCCATCAACTGTTTACAATCTATATTAATAAATAATCAGTGCTGGGCCATCAACTGTTTACAATCTATATTAATAAATAGTCAGTGCTGGACCATCAACTGTTTACAATCTATATTAATAAAGAGTCAGTGCTGGGCCATCAACTGTTTACAATCTATATTAATAAAGGGTCAGTGCTGGACCATCAACTGTTTACAATCTATATTAATAAAGAGTCAGTGCTGGGCCTTCAACTGTTTACAATCTATATTAATAAAGGGTCAGTGCTGGGCCATCAACTGTTTACAATCTATATTAATAAAGAGTCAGTGCTGGGCCTTCAACTGTTTACAATCTATATTAATAAAGAGTCAGTGCTGGACCATCAAATGTTTACAATCTATATTAATAAAGAGTCAGTGCTGGGCCTTCAACTGTTTACAATCTATATTAATAAAGAGTCAGTGCTGGGCCATCAACTGTTTACAATCTATATTAATAAATAGTCAGTGCTGGGCCATCAACTATTTACAATCTATATTAATAAAGAGTCAGTGCTGGGCCATCAACTGTTTACAATCTATATTAATAAATAATCAGTGCTGGACCATCAAATGTTTACAATCTATATTAATAAAGAGTCAGTGCTGGGCCTTCAACTGTTTACAATCTATATTAATAAAGAGTCAGTGCTGGACCATCAAATGTTTACAATCTATATTAATAAAGAGTCAGTGCTGGGCCTTCAACTGTTTACAATCTATATTAATAAAGAGTCAGTGCTGGACCATCAAATGTTTACAATCTATATTAATAAAGAGTCAGTGCTGGGCCTTCAACTGTTTACAATCTATATTAATAAAGAGTCAGTGCTGGGCCATCAACTGTTTACAATCTATATTAATAAATAATCAGTGCTGGACCATCAAATGTTTACAATCTATATTAATAAAGAGTCAGTGCTGGGCCTTCAACTGTTTACAATCTATATTAATAAAGAGTCAGTGCTGGGCCATCAACTGTTTACAATCTATATTAATAAAGAGTCAGTGCTGGGCCATCAACTGTTTACAATCTATATTAATAAAGGGTCAGTGCTGGACCATCAACTGTTTACAATCTATATTAATAAAGAGTCAGTGCTGGGCCATCAACTGTTTACAATCTATATTAATAAATAGTCAGTGCTGGACCATCAACTGTTTACAATCTATATTAATAAAGAGTCAGTGCTGGGCCATCAACTGTTTACAATCTATATTAATAAAGGGTCAGTGCTGGACCATCAACTGTTTACAATCTATATTAATAAAGAGTCAGTGCTGGGCCATCAACTGTTTACAATCTATATTAATAAAGAGTCAGTGCTGGACCATCAACTGTTTACAATCTATATTAATAAATAATCAGTGCTGGACCATCAACTGTTTACAATCTATATTCATAAATAATCAGTGCTGGACCATCAACTGTTTACAATCTATATTAATAAATAATCAGTGCTGGACCATCAACTGTTTACAATCTATATTAATAAATAATCAGTGCTGGACCATCAACTGTTTACAATCTATATTAATAAATAATCAGTGCTGGACCATCAACTGTTTACAATCTATATTAATAAATAATCAGTGCTGGACCATCAACTGTTTACAATCTATATTAATAAATAATCAGTGCTGGACCATCAACTGTTTACAATCTATATTAATAAATAATCAGTGCTGGACCATCAACTGTTTACAATCTATATTAATAAAGAGTCAGTGCTGGGCCTTCAACTGTTTACAATCTATATTAATAAAGAGTCAGTGCTGGGCCATCAACTGTTTACAATCTATATTAATAAAGAGTCAGTGCTGGACCATCAACTGTTTACAATCTATATTAATAAAGAGTCAGTGCTGGGCCATCAACTGTATACAATCTATATTAATAAATAATCAGTGCTGGACCATCAACTGTTTACAATCTATATTAATAAATAATCAGTGCTGGACCATCAACTGTTTACAATCTATATTAATAAATAATCAGTGCTGGACCATCAACTGTTTACAATCTATATTAATAAATAATCAGTGCTGGACCATCAACTGTTTACAATCTATATTAATAAAGAGTCAGTGCTGGGCCTTCAACTGTTTACAATCTATATTAATAAAGAGTCAGTGCTGGACCATCAACTGTTTACAATCTATATTAATAAAGAGTCAGTGCTGGGCCTTTAACTGTTTACAATCTATATTAATAAAGAGTCAGTGCTGGACCATCAACTGTTTACAATCTATATTAATAAATAATCAGTGCTGGACCATCAACTGTTTACAATCTATATTAATAAAGAGTCAGTGCTGGGCCTTCAACTGTTTACAATCTATATTAATAAAGAGTCAGTGCTGGACCATCAACTGTTTACAATCTATATTAATAAATAATCAGTGCTGGACCATCAACTGTTTACAATCTATATTAATAAATAATCAGTGCTGGACCATCAACTGTTTACAATCTATATTAATAAATAATCAGTGCTGGGCCATCAACTGTTTACAATCTATATTAATAAATAATCAGTGCTGGACCATCAACTGTTTACAATCTATATTAATAAATAATCAGTGCTGGACCATCAACTGTTTACAATCTATATTAATAAATAATCAGTGCTGGGCCATCAACTGTTTACAATCTATATTAATAAATAATCAGTGCTGGGCCATCAACTGTTTACAATCTATATTGATAAATAATCAGTGCTGGGCCATCAACTGTTTACAATCTATATTGATAAATAATCAGTGCTGGACCATCAACTGTTTACAATCTATATTAATAAATAATCAGTGCTGGACCATCAACTGTTTACAATCTATATTAATAAATAATCAGTGCTGGACCATCAACTGTTTACAATCTATATTAATAAATAATCAGTGCTGGACCATCAACTGTTTACAATCTATATTAATAAATAATCAGTGCTGGGCCATCAACTGTTTACAATCTATATTAATAAATAATCAGTGCTGGGCCATCAACTGTTTACAATCTATATTAATAAATAATCAGTGCTGGACCATCAACTGTTTACAATCTATATTAATAAAGAGTCAGTGCTGGACCATCAACTGTTTACAATCTATATTAATAAATAATCAGTGCTGGACCATCAACTGTTTACAATCTATATTAATAAATAATCAGTGCTGGACCATCAACTGTTTACAATCTATATTAATAAATAATCAGTGCTGGGCCATCAACTGTTTACAATCTATATTAATAAATAATCAGTGCTGGGCCATCAACTGTTCACAATCTATATTAATAAATAATCAGTGCTGGACCATCAACTGTTTACAATCTATATTAATAAAGAGTCAGTGCTGGGCCATCAACTGTTTACAATCTATATTAATAAAGAGTCAGTGCTGGACCATCAACTGTTTACAATCTATATTAATAAAGAGTCAGTGCTGGACCATCAACTGTTTACAATCTATATTAATAAATAATCAGTGCTGGACCATCAACTGTTTACAATCTATATTAATAAAGAGTCAGTGCTGGACCATCAACTGTTTACAATCTATATTAATAAAGAGTCAGTGCTGGACCATCAACTGTTTACAATCTATATTAATAAAGAGTCAGTGCTGGACCATCAACTGTTTACAATCTATATTAATAAATAATCAGTGCTGGGCCATCAACTGTTTACAATCTATATTAATAAAGAGTCAGTGCTGGACCATCAACTGTTTACAATCTATATTAATAAAGGGTCAGTGCTGGGCCATCAACTGTTTACAATCTATATAAATAAATAATCAGTGCTGGACCATCAACTGTTTACAATCTATATTAATAAAGGGTCAGTGCTGGACCATCAACTGTTAACAATCGATATTAATAAAGAGTCAGTGCTGGACCATCAACTGTTTACAATCTATATTAATAAAGGGTCAGTGCTGGGCCATCAACTGTTTACAATCTATATTAATAAATAATCAGTGCTGGACCATCAACTGTTTACAATCTATATTAATAAAGGGTCAGTGCTGGACCATCAACTGTTTACAATCTATATTAATAAAGAGTCAGTGCTGGACCATCAACTGTTTACAATCTATATTAAAAAATAATCAGTGCTGGACCATCAACTGTTTACAATCTATATTAATAAAGGGTCAGTGCTGGACCATCAACTGTTTACAATCTATATTAATAAAGAGGAGTGCTGGGCCATCAACTGTTTACAATCTATATTAATAAAGAGTCAGTGCTGGGCCATCAACTGTTTACAATCTATATTAATAAAGAGGAGTGCTGGGCCATCAACTGTTTACAATCTATATTAATAAATAATCAGTGCTGGGCCATCAACTGTTTGCAATCTATATTAATAAAGAGTCAGTGCTGGGCCATCAACTGTTTACAATCTATATTAATAAAGAGTCAGTGCTGGACCATCAACTGTTTACAATCTATATTAATAAAGAGTCAGTGCTGGACCATCAACTGTTTACAATCTATATTAATAAAGAGTCAGTGCTGGACCATCAACTGTTTACAATCTATATTAATAAATAATCAGAGCTGGACCATCAACTATTTACAATCTATATTAATAAAGAGTCAGTGCTGGACCATCAACTGTTTACAATCTATATTAATAAAGAGTCAGTGCTGGACCATCAACTGTTTACAATCTATATTAATAAAGAGTCAGTGCTGGACCATCAACTGTTTACAATCTATATTAATAAAGAGTCAGTGCTGGACCATCAACTGTTTACAATCTATATTAATAAAGAGTCAGTGCTGGACCATCAACTGTTTACAATCTATATTAATAAAGAGTCAGTGCTGGACCATCAACTGTTTACAATCGATATTAATAAAGAGTCAGTGCTGGGCCATCAACTGTTTACAATCTATATTAATAAAGGGTCAGTGCTGGACCATCAACTGTTTACAATCTATATTAATAAAGAGTCAGTGCTGGGCCTTCAACTGTTTACAATCTATATTAATAAAGGGTCAGTGCTGGACCATCAACTGTTTACAATCTATATTAATAAAGAGTCAGTGCTGGGCCATCAACTGTTTACAATCTATATTAATAAAGGGTCAGTGCTGGACCATCAACTGTTTACAATCTATATTAATAAAGAGTCAGTGCTGGGCCATCAACTGTTTACAATCTATATTAATAAAGGGTCAGTGCTGGACCATCAACTGTTTACAATCTATATTAATAAAGAGTCAGTGCTGGGCCTTCAACTGTTTACAATCTATATTAATAAAGAGTCAGTGCTGGGCCATCAACTGTTTACAATCTATATTAATAAAGAGTCAGTGCTGGGCCATCAACTGTTTACAATCTATATTAATAAAGAGTCAGTGCTGGGCCTTCAACTGTTTACAATCTATATTAATAAAGAGTCAGTGCTGGGCCTTCAACTGTTTACAATCTATATTAATAAAGAGTCAGTGCTGGACCATCAACTGTTTACAATCTATATTAATAAAGAGTCAGTGCTGGACCATCAACTGTTTACAATCTATATTAATAAATAATCAGTGCTGGGCCATCAACGGTTTACAATCTATATTAATAAATAGTCAGTGCTGGACCATCAACTGTTTACAATCTATATTAATAAAGAGTCAGTGCTGGGACATCAACGGTTTACAATCTATATTAATAAATAATCAGTGCTGGGCCATCAACTGTTTACAATCTATATTAATAAAGAGTCAGTGCTGGGACATCAACGGTTTACAATCTATATTAATAAATAATCAGTGCTGGGCCATCAACTGTTTACAATCTATATTAATAAAGAGTCAGTGCTGGACCATCAACTGTTTACAATCTATATTAATAAAGAGTCAGTGCTGGACCATCAACTGTTTACAATCTATATTAATAAAGAGTCAGTGCTGGGCCATCAACTGTTTACAATCTATATTAATAAATAATCAGTGCTGGGCCATCAACTGTTTACAATCTATATTAATAAAGAGTCAGTGCTGGGCCATCAACTGTTTACAATCTATATTAATAAATAATCAGTGCTGGACCATCAACTGTTTACAATCTATATTAATAAAGAGTCAGTGCTGGGCCATCAACTGTTTACAATCTATATTAATAAATAATCAGTGCTGGGCCATCAACTGTTTACAATCTATATTAATAAAGAGTCAGTGCTGGGCCATCAACTATTTACAATCGATATTAATAAATAATCAGTGCTGGACCATCAACTGTTTACAATCTATATTAATAAAGAGTCAGTGCTGGGCCATCAACGGTTTACAATCTGTATAAATAAATAATCAGTGCTGGGCCATCAACTGTTTACAATCTATATTAATAAAGAGTCAGTGCTGGACCATCAACGGTTTACAATCTATATTAATAAAGAGTCAGTGCTGGACCATCAACTGTTTACAATCTATATTAATAAAGAGTCAGTGCTGGGCCATCAACTGTTTACAATCTATATTAATAAATAATCAGTGCTGGGCCATCAACTGTTTACAATCTATATTAATAAAGAGTCAGTGCTGGGCCATCAACTGTTTACAATCTATATTAATAAATAATCAGTGCTGGACCATCAACTGTTTACAATCTATATTAATAAAGAGTCAGTGCTGGGCCATCAACTGTTTACAATCTATATTAATAAATAATCAGTGCTGGGCCATCAACTGTTTACAATCTATATTAATAAAGAGTCAGTGCTGGACCATCAACTGTTTACAATCTATATTAATAAATAATCAGTGCTGGGCCATCAACGGTTTACAATCTATATTAATAAATAGTCAGTGCTGGACCATCAACTGTTTACAATCTATATTAATAAATAATCAGTGCTGGGCCATCAACTGTTTACAATCTATATTAATAAATAGTCAGTGCTGGACCATCAACTGTTTACAATCTATATTAATAAAGAGTCAGTGCTGGGCCATCAACGGTTTACAATCTATATTAATAAATAGTCAGTGCTGGAACATCAACTGTTTACAATCTATATTAATAAAGAGTCAGTGCTGGGCCATCAACGGTTTACAATCTATATTAATAAATAATCAGTGCTGGGCCATCAACTGTTTACAATCTATATTAATAAAGAGTCAGTGCTGGGCCATCAACGGTTTACAATCTATATTAATAAATAGTCAGTGCTGGAACATCAACTGTTTACAATCTATATTAATAAAGAGTCAGTGCTGGGCCATCAACGGTTTACAATCTATATTAATAAATAATCAGTGCTGGGCCATCAACTGTTTACAATCTATATTAATAAAGAGTCAGTGCTGGACCATCAACTGTTTACAATCTATATTAATAAAGAGTCAGTGCTGGACCATCAACTGTTTACAATCTATATTAATAAAGAGTCAGTGCTGGGCCATCAACTGTTTACAATCTATATTAATAAATAATCAGTGCTGGGCCATCAACTGTTTACAATCTATATTAATAAAGAGTCAGTGCTGGACCATCAACTGTTTACAATCTATATTAATAAATAATCAGTGCTGGGCCATCAACTGTTTACAATCTATATTAATAAAGAGTCAGTGCTGGGCCATCAACTGTTTACAATCTATATTAATAAAGAGTCAGTGCTGGGCCATCAACTGTTTACAATCTATATTAATAAAGAGTCAGTGCTGGGCCATCAACTGTTTACAATCTATATTAATAAAGAGTCAGTGCTGGGCCATCAACTGTTTACAATCTATATTAATAAAGAGTCAGTGCTGGGCCATCAACTGTTTACAATCTATATTAATAAAGAGTCAGTGCTGGGCCATCAACTGTTTACAATCTATATTAATAAAGAGTCAGTGCTGGGCCATCAACTGTTTACAATCTATATTAATAAAGAGTCAGTGCTGGGCCATCAACTGTTTACAATCTATATTAATAAAGAGTCAGTGCTGGGCCATCAACTGTTTACAATCTATATTAATAAAGAGTCAGTGCTGGGCCATCAACTGTTTACAATCTATATTAATAAATAATCAGTGCTGGACCATCAACTGTTTACAATCTATATTAATAAAGAGTCAGTGCTGGGCCATCAACTGTTTACAATCTATATTAATAAAGAGTCAGTGCTGGGCCATCAACTGTTTACAATCTATATTAATAAAGAGTCAGTGCTGGGCCATCAACTGTTTACAATCTATATTAATAAAGAGTCAGTGCTGGACCATCAACTGTTTACAATCTATATTAATAAATAATCAGTGCTGGACCATCAACTGTTTACAATCTATATTAATAAAGAGTCAGTGCTGGGCCATCAACTGTTTACAATCTATATTAATAAAGAGTCAGTGCTGGGCCATCAGCTGTTTACAATCTATATTAATAAATAATCAGTGCTGGACCATCAACTGTTTACAATCTATATTAATAAAGAGTCAGTGCTGGGCCATCAACTGTTTACAATCTATATTAATAAAGAGTCAGTGCTGGGCCATCAACTGTTTACAATCTATATTAATAAATAATCAGTGCTGGACCATCAACTGTTTACAATCTATATTAATAAAGAGTCAGTGCTGGGCCATCAGCTGTTTACAATCTATATTAATAAATAATCAGTGCTGGACCATCAACTGTTTACAATCTATATTAATAAAGAGTCAGTGCTGGACCATCAACTGTTTACAATCTATATTAATAAAGAGTCAGTGCTGGGCCATCAACTGTTTACAATCTATATTAATAAAGAGTCAGTGCTGGGCCATCAGCTGTTTACAATCTATATTAATAAATAATCAGTGCTGGACCATCAACTGTTTACAATCTATATTAATAAAGAGTCAGTGCTGGGCCATCAACTGTTTACAATCTATATTAATAAATAATCAGTGCTGGGCCATCAACTGTTTACAATCTATATTAATAAAGAGTCAGTGCTGGGCCATCAACTGTTTACAATCTATATTAATAAAGAGTCAGTGCTGGGCCATCAACTGTTTACAATCTATATTAATAAAGAGTCAGTGCTGGGCCATCAACTGTTTACAATCTATATTAATAAAGAGTCAGTGCTGGACCATCAACTGTTTACAATCTATATTAATAAATAATCAGTGCTGGACCATCAACTGTTTACAATCTATATTAATAAAGAGTCAGTGCTGGGCCATCAACTGTTTACAATCTATATTAATAAAGAGTCAGTGCTGGGCCATCAGCTGTTTACAATCTATATTAATAAATAATCAGTGCTGGACCATCCACTGTTTACAATCTAGATTAATAAAGAGTCAGTGCTGGGCCATCAACTGTTTACAATCTATATTAATAAATAATCAGTGCTGGACCATCAACTGTTTACAATCTATATTAATAAAGAGTCAGTGCTGGGCCATCAACTGTTTACAATCTATATTAATAAATAATCAGTGCTGGACCATCAACTGTTTACAATCTATATTAATAAATAATCAGTGCTGGACCATCAACTGTTTACAATCTATATTAATAAAGAGTCAGTGCTGGGCCATCAACTGTTTACAATCTATATTAATAAAGAGTCAGTGCTGGACCATCAACTGTTTACAATCTATATTAATAAATAATCAGTGCTGGACCATCAACTGTTTACAATCTATATTAATAAAGAGTCAGTGCTGGGCCATCAACTGTTTACAATCTATATTAATAAAGAGTCAGTGCTGGACCATCAACTGTTTACAATCTATATTAATAAATAATCAGTGCTGGGCCATCAACTGTTTACAATCTATATTAATAAAGAGTCAGTGCTGGGCCATCAACTGTTTACAATCTATATTAATAAACTGGGCCCATCAACTGTTTACAAATCTATATTATATAAATGAGTCAGTGCTGGGCCATCAACTGTTTACAATCTTATATTAATAAAGAGTCAGTGCTGGGCCATCAACTGTTTACAATCTATATTAATAAAGAGTCAGTGCTGGGACCATCAACTGTTTACAATCTATATTAATAAAGAGTCAGTGCTGGGACCATCAACTGTTTACAATCTATATTAATAAAGAGTCAGTGCTGGGCCATCAACTGTTTACAATCTATATTAATAAAGAGTCAGTGCTGGGCCATCAACTGTTTACAATCTATATTAATAAAGAGTCAGTGCTGGGCCATCAACTGTTTACAATCTATATTAATAAAGAGTCAGTGCTGGGCCATCAACTGTTTACAATCTATATTAATAAAGAGTCAGTGCTGGGCCATCAACTGTTTACAATCTATATTAATAAAGAGTCAGTGCTGGGCCATCAACTGTTTACAATCTATATTAATAAAGAGTCAGTGCTGGCCATCAACTGTTTACAATCTATATTAATAAATAATCAGTGCTGGGCCATCAACTGTTTACAATCTATATTAATAAATAATCAGTGCTGGACCATCAACTGTTTACAATCTATATTAATAAAGAGTCAGTGCTGGGCCATCAACTGTTTACAATCTATATTAATAAATAGTCAGTGCTGGGCCATCAACTGTTTACAATCTATATTAATAAATAATCAGTGCTGGACCATCAACTGTTTACAATCTATATTAATAAAGAGTCAGTGCTGGGCCATCAACTGTTTACAATCTATATTAATAAAGAGTCAGTGCTGGACCATCAACTGTTTACAATCTATATTAATAAATAATCAGTGCTGGGCCATCAACTGTTTACAATCTATATTAATAAAGAGTCAGTGCTGGGACCATCAACTGTTTACAATCTATATTAATAAAGGGTCAGTGCTGGGCCATCAACTGTTTACAATCTATATTAAATAAATAATCAGTGCTGGACCATCAACTGTTTACAATCTATATTAATAAAGGGTCAGTGCTGGACCATCAACTGTTAACAATCTATATTAATAAAGAGTCAGTGCTGGACCATCAACTGTTTACAATCTATATTAATAAAGGGTCAGTGCTGGGCCATCAACTGTTTACAATCTATATTAATAAATAATCAGTGCTGGACCATCAACTGTTTACAATCTATATTAATAAAGGGTCAGTGCTGGACCATCAACTGTTTACAATCTATATTAATAAAGAGTCAGTGCTGGACCATCAACTGTTTACAATCTATATTAATAAATAATCAGTGCTGGACCATCAACTGTTTACAATCTATATTAATAAAGGGTCAGTGCTGGACCATCAACTGTTTACAATCTATATTAATAAAGAGGAGTGCTGGGCCATCAACTGTTTACAATCTATATTAATAAAGAGTCAGTGCTGGGCCATCAACTGTTTACAATCTATATTAATAAAGAGGCAGTGCTGGGCCATCAACTGTTTACAATCTATATTAATAAATAATCAGTGCTGGGCCATCAACTGTTTACAATCTATATTAATAAAGAGTCAGTGCTGGGCCATCAACTGTTTACAATCTATATTAATAAAGAGTCAGTGCTGGACCATCAACTGTTTACAATCTATATTAATAAAGAGTCAGTGCTGGACCATCAACTGTTTACAATCTATATTAATAAAGAGTCAGTGCTGGACCATCAACTGTTTACAATCTATATTAATAAATAATCAGAGCTGGACCATCAACTATTTACAATCTATATTAATAAAGAGTCAGTGCTGGACCATCAACTGTTTACAATCTATATTAATAAAGAGTCAGTGCTGGACCATCAACTGTTTACAATCTATATTAATAAAGAGTCAGTGCTGGACCATCAACTGTTTACAATCTATATTAATAAAGAGTCAGTGCTGGACCATCAACTGTTTACAATCTATATTAATAAAGAGTCAGTGCTGGACCATCAACTGTTTACAATCTATATTAATAAAGAGTCAGTGCTGGACCATCAACTGTTTACAATCTATATTAATAAAGAGTCAGTGCTGGGCCATCAACTGTTTACAATCTATATTAATAAAGAGTCAGTGCTGGACCATCAACTGTTTACAATCTATATTAATAAAGAGTCAGTGCTGGGCCTTCAACTGTTTACAATCTATATTAATAAAGGGTCAGTGCTGGACCATCAACTGTTTACAATCTATATTAATAAAGAGTCAGTGCTGGGCCATCAACTGTTTACAATCTATATTAATAAAGGGTCAGTGCTGGACCATCAACTGTTTACAATCTATATTAATAAAGAGTCAGTGCTGGGACCATCAACTGTTTACAATCTATATTAATAAAGGGTCAGTGCTGGACCATCAACTGTTTACAATCTATATTAATAAAGAGTCAGTGCTGGGCCTTCAACTGTTTACAATCTATATTAATAAAGAGTCAGTGCTGGGCCATCAACTGTTTACAATCTATATTAATAAAGAGTCAGTGCTGGGCCATCAACTGTTTACAATCTATATTAATAAAGAGTCAGTGCTGGGCCTTCAACTGTTTACAATCTATATTAATAAAGAGTCAGTGCTGGGCCTTCAACTGTTTACAATCTATATTAATAAAGAGTCAGTGCTGGACCATCAACTGTTTACAATCTATATTAATAAAGAGTCAGTGCTGGACCATCAACTGTTTACAATCTATATTAATAAATAATCAGTGCTGGGCCATCAACGGTTTACAATCTATATTAATAAATAGTCAGTGCTGGACCATCAACTGTTTACAATCTATATTAATAAATAATCAGTGCTGGGCCATCAACTGTTTACAATCTATATTAATAAATAGTCAGTGCTGGACCATCAACTGTTTACAATCTATATTAATAAAGAGTCAGTGCTGGGCCATCAACGGTTTACAATCTATATTAATAAATAGTCAGTGCTGGACCATCAACGGTTTACAATCTATATTAATAAATAATCAGTGCTGGGCCATCAACTGTTTACAATCTATATTAATAAAGAGTCAGTGCTGGGACATCAACGGTTTACAATCTATATTAATAAATAATCAGTGCTGGGCCATCAACTGTTTACAATCTATATTAATAAAGAGTCAGTGCTGGACCATCAACTGTTTACAATCTATATTAATAAAGAGTCAGTGCTGGACCATCAACTGTTTACAATCTATATTAATAAAGAGTCAGTGCTGGGCCATCAACTGTTTACAATCTATATTAATAAATAATCAGTGCTGGGCCATCAACTGTTTACAATCTATATTAATAAAGAGTCAGTGCTGGGGCCATCAACTGTTTACAATCTATATTAATAAATAATCAGTGCTGGACCATCAACTGTTTACAATCTATATTAATAAAGAGTCAGTGCTGGGCCATCAACTGTTTACAATCTATATTAATAAATAATCAGTGCTGGGCCATCAACTGTTTACAATCTATATTAATAAAGAGTCAGTGCTGGGCCATCAACTATTTACAATCGATATTAATAAATAATCAGTGCTGGACCATCAACTGTTTACAATCTATATTAATAAAGAGTCAGTGCTGGGCCATCAACGGTTTACAATCTGTATAAATAAATAATCAGTGCTGGGCCATCAACTGTTTACAATCTATATTAATAAAGAGTCAGTGCTGGACCATCAACGGTTTACAATCTATATTAATAAAGAGTCAGTGCTGGACTATCAACTGTTTACAATCTATATTAATAAAGAGTCAGTGCTGGGCCATCAACTGTTTACAATCTATATTAATAAATAATCAGTGCTGGGCCATCAACTGTTTACAATCTATATTAATAAAGAGTCAGTGCTGGGCCATCAACTGTTTACAATCTATATTAATAAATAATCAGTGCTGGACCATCAACTGTTTACAATCTATATTAATAAAGAGTCAGTGCTGGACCATCAACTGTTTACAATCTATATTAATAAAGAGTCAGTGCTGGCCATCAACGGTTTACAATCTATATTAATAAATAATCAGTGCTGGGCCATCAACTGTTTACAATCTATATTAATAAAGAGTCAGTGCTGGACCATCAACTGTTTACAATCTATATTAATAAAGAGTCAGTGCTGGACCATCAACTGTTTACAATCTATATTAATAAAGAGTCAGTGCTGGGCCATCAACTGTTTACAATCTATATTAATAAATAATCAGTGCTGGGCCATCAACTGTTTACAATCTATATTAATAAAGAGTCAGTGCTGGACCATCAACTGTTTACAATCTATATTAATAAATAATCAGTGCTGGGCCATCAACTGTTTACAATCTATATTAATAAAGAGTCAGTGCTGGGCCATCAACTGTTTACAATCTATATTAATAAAGAGTCAGTGCTGGGAAATCAACTGTTTACAATCTATATTAATAAAGAGTCAGTGCTGGGCCATCAACTGTTTACAATCTATATTAATAAAGAGTCAGTGCTGGGCCATCAACTGTTTACAATCTATATTAATAAAGAGTCAGTGCTGGGCCATCAACTGTTTACAATCTATATTAATAAAGAGTCAGTGCTGGGCCATCAACTGTTTACAATCTATATTAATAAAGAGTCAGTGCTGGGCCATCAACTGTTTACAATCTATATTAATAAAGAGTCAGTGCTGGGCCATCAACTGTTTACAATCTATATTAATAAAGAGTCAGTGCTGGGCCATCAACTGTTTACAATCTATATTAATAAAGAGTCAGTGCTGGGCCATCAACTGTTTACAATCTATATTAATAAATAATCAGTGCTGGACCATCAACTGTTTACAATCTATATTAATAAAGAGTCAGTGCTGGGCCATCAACTGTTTACAATCTATATTAATAAAGAGTCAGTGCTGGGCCATCAACTGTTTACAATCTATATTAATAAAGAGTCAGTGCTGGGCCATCAACTGTTTACAATCTATATTAATAAAGAGTCAGTGCTGGACCATCAACTGTTTACAATCTATATTAATAAATAATCAGTGCTGGACCATCAACTGTTTACAATCTATATTAATAAAGAGTCAGTGCTGGGCCATCAACTGTTTACAATCTATATTAATAAAGAGTCAGTGCTGGGCCATCAGCTGTTTACAATCTATATTAATAAATAATCAGTGCTGGACCATCAACTGTTTACAATCTATATTAATAAAGAGTCAGTGCTGGGCCATCAACTGTTTACAATCTATATTAATAAATAATCAGTGCTGGACCATCAACTGTTTACAATCTATATTAATAAATAATCAGTGCTGGACCATCAACTGTTTACAATCTATATTAATAAAGAGTCAGTGCTGGGCCATCAACTGTTTACAATCTATATTAATAAAGAGTCAGTGCTGGACCATCAACTGTTTACAATCTATATTAATAAATAATCAGTGCTGGACCATCAACTGTTTACAATCTATATTAATAAAGAGTCAGTGCTGGGCCATCAACTGTTTACAATCTATATTAATAAAGAGTCAGTGCTGGACCATCAACTGTTTACAATCTATATTAATAAATAATCAGTGCTGGGCCATCAACTGTTTACAATCTATATTAATAAAGAGTCAGTGCTGGGCCATCAACTGTTTACAATCTATATTAATAAAGAGTCAGTGCTGGGCCATCAACTGTTTACAATCTATATTAATAAAGAGTCAGTGCTGGGTCATCAACTGTTTACAATCTATATTAATGAAGAGTCAGTGCTGGGCCATCAACTGTTTACAATCTATATTAATAAAGAGTCAGTGCTGGGCCATCAACTGTTTACAATCTATATTAATAAATAATCAGTGCTGGACCATCAACTGTTTACAATCTATATTAATAAAGAGTCAGTGCTGGGCCATCAACTGTTTACAATCTATATTAATAAAGAGTCAGTGCTGGGCCATCAACTGTTTACAATCTATATTAATAAAGAGTCAGTGCTGGGCCATCAACTGTTTACAATCTATATTAATAAAGAGTCAGTGCTGGGCCATCAACTGTTTACAATCTATATTAATAAATAATCAGAGCTGGACCATCAACTGTTTACAATCTATATTAATAAAGAGTCAGTGCTGGGCCATCAACTGTTTACAATCTATATTAATAAATAATCAGTGCTGGGCCATCAACTGTTTACAATCTATATTAATAAAGAGTCAGTGCTGGGCCATCAACTATTTACAATCGATATTAATAAATAATCAGTGCTGGACCATCAACTGTTTACAATCTATATTAATAAAGAGTCAGTGCTGGGCCATCAACGGTTTACAATCTGTATAAATAAATAATCAGTGCTGGGCCATCAACTGTTTACAATCTATATTAATAAAGAGTCAGTGCTGGACCATCAACAGTTTACAATCTATAATATAAGAGTCAGATTCTGGCTCACTTTACAATCTATATTAATAAAGAGTCAGTGCTGGGACTATCAACTGTTTACAATCTATATTAATAAAGAGTCAGTGCTGGGCCATCAACTGTTTACAATCTATATTAATAAATAATCAGTGCTGGGCCATCAACTGTTTACAATCTATATTAATAAAGAGTCAGTGCTGGGCCATCAACTGTTTACAATCTATATTAATAAATAATCAGTGCTGGGACCATCAACTGTTTACAATCTATATTAATAAAGAGTCAGTGCTGGACCATCAACTGTTTACAATCTATATTAATAAAGAGTCAGTGCTGGGCCATCAACGGTTTACAATCTATATTAATAAATAATCAGTGCTGGGCCATCAACTGTTTACAATCTATATTAATAAAGAGTCAGTGCTGGACCATCAACTGTTTACAATCTATATTAATAAAGAGTCAGTGCTGGACCATCAACTGTTTACAATCTATATTAATAAAGAGTCAGTGCTGGGCCATCAACTGTTTACAATCTATATTAATAAATAATCAGTGCTGGGCCATCAACTGTTTACAATCTATATTAATAAAGAGTCAGTGCTGGACCATCAACTGTTTACAATCTATATTAATAAATAATCAGTGCTGGAGCCATCAACTGTTTACAATCTATATTAATAAAGAGTCAGTGCTGGGCCATCAACTGTTTACAATCTATATTAATAAAGAGTCAGTGCTGGGACATCAACTGTTTACAATCTATATTAATAAAGAGTCAGTGCTGGGCCATCAACTGTTTACAATCTATATTAATAAAGAGTCAGTGCTGGGCCATCAACTGTTTACAATCTATATTAATAAAGAGTCAGTGCTGGGCCATCAACTGTTTACAATCTATATTAATAAAGAGTCAGTGCTGGGCCATCAACTGTTTACAATCTATATTAATAAAGAGTCAGTGCTGGGCCATCAACTGTTTACAATCTATATTAATAAAGAGTCAGTGCTGGGCCATCAACTGTTTACAATCTATATTAATAAAGAGTCAGTGCTGGGCCATCAACTGTTTACAATCTATATTAATAAAGAGTCAGTGCTGGGCCATCAACTGTTTACAATCTATATTAATAAATAATCAGTGCTGGACCATCAACTGTTTACAATCTATATTAATAAAGAGTCAGTGCTGGGCCATCAACTGTTTACAATCTATATTAATAAAGAGTCAGTGCTGGGCCATCAACTGTTTACAATCTATATTAATAAAGAGTCAGTGCTGGGCCATCAACTGTTTACAATCTATATTAATAAAGAGTCAGTGCTGGACCATCAACTGTTTACAATCTATATTAATAAATAATCAGTGCTGGACCATCAACTGTTTACAATCTATATTAATAAAGAGTCAGTGCTGGGCCATCAACTGTTTACAATCTATATTAATAAAGAGTCAGTGCTGGGCCATCAACTGTTTACAATCTATATTAATAAATAATCAGTGCTGGACCATCAACTGTTTACAATCTATATTAATAAAGAGTCAGTGCTGGGCCATCAACTGTTTACAATCTATATTAATAAATAATCAGTGCTGGACCATCAACTGTTTACAATCTATATTAATAAAGAGTCAGTGCTGGGCCATCAACTGTTTACAATCTATATTAATAAATAATCAGTGCTGGACCATCAACTGTTTACAATCTATATTAATAAATAATCAGTGCTGGACCATCAACTGTTTACAATCTATATTAATAAAGAGTCAGTGCTGGGCCATCAACTGTTTACAATCTATATTAATAAAGAGTCAGTGCTGGACCATCAACTGTTTACAATCTATATTAATAAATAATCAGTGCTGGACCATCAACTGTTTACAATCTATATTAATAAAGAGTCAGTGCTGGGCCATCAACTGTTTACAATCTATATTAATAAAGAGTCAGTGCTGGACCATCAACTGTTTACAATCTATATTAATAAATAATCAGTGCTGGGCCATCAACTGTTTACAATCTATATTAATAAAGAGTCAGTGCTGGGCCATCAACTGTTTACAATCTATATTAATAAAGAGTCAGTGCTGGGCCATCAACTGTTTACAATCTATATTAATAAAGAGTCAGTGCTGGGTCCATCAACTGTTTACAATCTATATTAATAAGAGTCAGTGCTGGGCCATCAACTGTTTACAATCTATATTAATAAAGAGTCAGTGCTGGGCCATCAACTGTTTACAATCTATATTAATAAAGAGTCAGTGCTGGACCATCAACTGTTTACAATCTATATTAATAAAGAGTCAGTGCTGGGCCATCAACTGTTTACAATCTATATTAATAAAGAGTCAGTGCTGGGCCATCAACTGTTTACAATCTATATTAATAAAGAGTCAGTGCTGGGCCATCAACTGTTTACAATCTATATTAATAAAGAGTCAGTGCTGGGCCATCAACTGTTTACAATCTATATTATTAAATAATCAGTGCTGGACCATCAACTGTTTACAATCTATATTAATAAAGAGTCAGTGCTGGGCCATCAACTGTTTACAATCAATATTAATAAAGAGTCAGTGCTGGGCCATCAACTGTTTACAATCTATATTAATAAAGAGTCAGTGCTTGGCCATCAACTGTTTACAATCTATATTAATAAATAATCAGTGCTGGGCCATCAGCTGTTTACAATCTATATTAATAAATAATCAGTGCTGGACCATCAACTGTTTACAATCTATATTAATAAAGAGTCAGTGCTGGGCCATCAACTGTTTACAATCTATATTAATAAATAATCAGTGCTGGACCATCAACTGTTTACAATCTATATTACTAAAGAGTCAGTGCTGGGCCATCAACTGTTTACAATCTATATTAATAGATAATCAGTGCTGGACCATCAACTGTTTACAATCTATATTAATAAAGAGTCAGTGCTGGGCCATCAACTGTTTACAATCTATATTAATAAAGAGTCAGTGCTGGGCCATCAACTGTTTACAATCTATATTAATAAAGAGTCAGTGCTGGGCCATCAACTGTTTACAATCTATATTAATAAATAATCAGTGCTGGGCCATCAACTGTTTACAATCTATATTAATAAAGAGTCAGTGCTGGACCATCAACTGTTTACAATCTATATTAATAAAGAGTCAGTGCTGGGACCATCAACTGTTTACAATCTATATTAATAAAGAGTCAGTGCTGGGCCATCAACTGTTTACAATCTATATTAATAAATATCAGTGCTGGGCCATCAACTGTTTACAATCTATATTAATAAAGAGTCAGTGCTGGGACCATCAACTGTTTACAATCTATATTAATAAAGAATCAGTGCTGGGCCATCAACTGTTTACAATCTATATTAATAAAGAGTCAGTGCTGGGCCATCAACTGTTTACAATCTATATTAATAAAGAGTCAGTGCTGGGCCATCAACTGTTTACAATCTATATTAATAAAGAGTCAGTGCTGGGCCATCAACTGTTTACAATCTATATTAATAAAGAGTCAGTGCTGGGCCATCAACTGTTTACAATCTATATTAATAAAGAGTCAGTGCTGGGCCATCAACTGTTTACAATCTATATTAATAAAGAGTCAGTGCTGGCCATCAACTGTTTACAATCTATATTAATAAAGAGTCAGTGCTGGGGCCATCAACTGTTTACAATCTATATTAATAAAGAGTCAGTGCTGGGCCATCAACTGTTTACAATCTATATTAATAAAGAGTCAGTGCTGGGCCATCAACTGTTTACAATCTATATTAATAAAGAGTCAGTGCTGGGCCATCAACTGTTTACAATCTATATTAATAAATAATCAGTGCTGGACCATCAACTGTTTACAATCTATATTAATAAAGAGTCAGTGCTGGGCCATCAACTGTTTACAATCTATATTAATAAAGAGTCAGTGCTGGGCCATCAACTGTTTACAATCTATATTAATAAAGAGTCAGTGCTGGGCCATCAACTGTTTACAATCTATATTAATAAAGAGTCAGTGCTGGACCATCAACTGTTTACAATCTATATTAATAAATAATCAGTGCTGGACCATCAACTGTTTACAATCTATATTAATAAAGAGTCAGTGCTGGGCCATCAACTGTTTACAATCTATATTAATAAAGAGTCAGTGCTGGGCCATCAACTGTTTACAATCTATATTAATAAATAATCAGTGCTGGACCATCAACTGTTTACAATCTATATTAATAAAGAGTCAGTGCTGGGCCATCAACTGTTTACAATCTATATTAATAAATAATCAGTGCTGGACCATCAACTGTTTACAATCTATATTAATAAAGAGTCAGTGCTGGACCATCAACTGTTTACAATCTATATTAATAAAGAGTCAGTGCTGGCCATCAACTGTTTACAATCTATATTAATAAAGAGTCAGTGCTGGACCATCAACTGTTTACAATCTATATTAATAAAGAGTCAGTGCTGGACCATCAACTGTTTACAATCTATATTAATAAAGAGTCAGTGCTGGGACCATCAACTGTTTACAATCTATATTAATAAATAATCAGTGCTGGGCCATCAACTGTTTACAATCTATATTAATAAAGAGTCAGTGCTGGACCATCAACTGTTTACAATCTATATTAATAAATAATCAGTGCTGGACCATCAACTGTTTACAATCTATATTAATAAAGAGTCAGTGCTGGGCCATCAACTGTTTACAATCTATATTAATAAAGAGTCAGTGCTGGACCATCAACTGTTTACAATCTATATTAATAAATAATCAGTGCTGGGACCATCAACTGTTTACAATCTATATTAATAAAGAGTCAGTGCTGGGCCATCAACTGTTTACAATCTATATTAATAAAGAGTCAGTGCTGGACCATCAACTGTTTACAATCTATATTAATAAATAATCAGTGCTGGGCCATCAACTGTTTACAATCTATATTAATAAAGAGTCAGTGCTGGGCCATCAACTGTTTACAATCTATATTAATAAAGAGTCAGTGCTGGGCCATCAACTGTTTACAATCTATATTAATAAAGAGTCAGTGCTGGGACCATCAACTGTTTACAATCTATATTAATAAAGAGTCAGTGCTGGGCCATCAACTGTTTACAATCTATATTAATAAAGAGTCAGTGCTGGGCCATCAACTGTTTACAATCTATATTAATAAATAATCAGTGCTGGACCATCAACTGTTTACAATCTATATTAATAAAGAGTCAGTGCTGGGCCATCAACTGTTTACAATCTATATTAATAAAGAGTCAGTGCTGGGCCATCAACTGTTTACAATCTATATTAATAAAGAGTCAGTGCTGGGCCATCAACTGTTTACAATCTATATTAATAAAGAGTCAGTGCTGGGCCATCAACTGTTTACAATCTATATTAATAAATAATCAGTGCTGGACCATCAACTGTTTACAATCTATATTAATAAAGAGTCAGTGCTGGGCCATCAACTGTTTACAATCTATATTAATAAAGAGTCAGTGCTGGGCCATCAACTGTTTACAATCTATATTAATAAAGAGTCAGTGCTTGGCCATCAACTGTTTACAATCTATATTAATAAATAATCAGTGCTGGGCCATCAGCTGTTTACAATCTATATTAATAAATAATCAGTGCTGGACCATCAACTGTTTACAATCTATATTAATAAAGAGTCAGTGCTGGGCCATCAACTGTTTACAATCTATATTAATAAATAATCAGTGCTGGACCATCAACTGTTTACAATCTATATTAATAAAGAGTCAGTGCTGGGCCATCAACTGTTTACAATCTATATTAATAGATAATCAGTGCTGGACCATCAACTGTTTACAATCTATATTAATAAAGAGTCAGTGCTGGGCCATCAACTGTTTACAATCTATATTAATAAATAATCAGTGCTGGACCATCAACTGTTTACAATCTATATTAATAAAGAGTCAGTGCTGGGCCATCAACTGTTTACAATCTATATTAATAAAGAGTCAGTGCTGGACCATCAACTGTTTACAATCTATGTTAATAAATAATCAGTGCTGGACCATCAACTGTTTACAATCTATATTAATAAAGAGTCAGTGCTGGGGCCATCAACTGTTTACAATCTATATTAATAAATAATCAGTGCTGGACCATCAACTGTTTACAATCTATATTAATAAAGAGTCAGTGCTGGGCCATCAACTGTTTACAATCAATATTAATAAAGAGTCAGTGCTGGGCCATCAACTGTTTACAATCTATATTAATAAAGAGTCAGTGCTTGGCCATCAACTGTTTACAATCTATATTAATAAATAATCAGTGCTGGGCCATCAGCTGTTTACAATCTATATTAATAAATAATCAGTGCTGGACCATCAACTGTTTACAATCTATATTAATAAAGAGTCAGTGCTGGGCCATCAACTGTTTACAATCTATATTAATAAATAATCAGTGCTGGACCATCAACTGTTTACAATCTATATTACTAAAGAGTCAGTGCTGGGCCATCAACTGTTTACAATCTATATTAATAGATAATCAGTGCTGGACCATCAACTGTTTACAATCTATATTAATAAAGAGTCAGTGCTGGGCCATCAACTGTTTACAATCTATATTAATAAATAATCAGTGCTGGACCATCAACTGTTTACAATCTATATTAATAAAGAGTCAGTGCTGGGCCATCAACTGTTTACAATCTATATTAATAAAGAGTCAGTGCTGGACCATCAACTGTTTACAATCTATGTTAATAAATAATCAGTGCTGGGACCATCAACTGTTTACAATCTATATTAATAAAGAGTCAGTGCTGGGCCATCAACTGTTTACAATCTATATTAATAAATAATCAGTGCTGGACCATCAACTGTTTACAATCTATATTAATAAAGAGTCAGTGCTGGGCCATCAACTGTTTACAATCTATATTAATAAAGAGTCAGTGCTGGACCATCAACTGTTTACAATCTATATTAATAAATAATCAGTGCTGGACCATCAACTGTTTACAATCTATATTAATAAAGAGTCAGTGCTGGGCCATCAACTGTTTACAATCTATATTAATAAATAATCAGTGCTGGACCATCAACTGTTTACAATCTATATTAATAAAGAGTCAGTGCTGGACCATCAACTGTTTACAATCTATATTAATAAAGAGTCAGTGCTGGGCCATCAACTGTTTACAATCTATATTAATAAAGAGTCAGTGCTGGACCATCAACTGTTTACAATCTATATTCATAAATAAGTCAGTGCTGGACCATCAACTGTTTACAATCTATATTAATAAATAATCAGTGCTGGGCCATCAACTGTTTACAATCTATATTAATAAAGAGTCAGTGCTGGACCATCAACTGTTTACAATCTATATTAATAAAGAGTCAGTGCTGGACCATCAACTGTTTACAATCTATATTAATAAAGAGTCAGTGCTGGGCCATCAACTGTTTACAATCTATATTAATAAATAATCAGTGCTGGGCCATCAACTGTTTACAATCTATATTAATAAAGAGTCAGTGCTGGGCCATCAACTGTTTACAATCTATATTAATAAAGAGTCAGTGCTGGGCCATCAACTGTTTACAATCTATATTAATAAAGAGTCAGTGCTGGGCCATCAACTGTTTACAATCTATATTAATAAAGAGTCAGTGCTGGGCCATCAACTGTTTACAATCTATATTAATAAAGAGTCAGTGCTGGGCCATCAACTGTTTACAATCTATATTAATAAATAGTCAGTGCTGGACCATCAACTGTTTACAATCTATATTAATAAATAATCAGTGCTGGACCATCAACTGTTTACAATCTATATTAATAAAGAGTCAGTGCTGGGCCATCAACTGTTTACAATCTATATTAATAAATAATCAGTGCTGGGACCATCAACTGTTTACAATCTATATTAATAAAGAGTCAGTGCTGGGACCATCAACTGTTTACAATCTATATTAATAAATAATCAGTGCTGGACCATCAACTGTTTACAATCTATATTAATAAAGAGTCAGTGCTGGGCCATCAACTGTTTACAATCTATATTAATAAAGAGTCAGTGCTGGACCATCAACTGTTTACAATCTATATTAATAAAGAGTCAGTGCTGGGCCATCAACTGTTTACAATCTATATTAATAAATAATCAGTGCTGGGCCATCAACTGTTTACAATCTATATTAATAAAGAGTCAGTGCTGGGCCATCAACTGTTTACAATCTATATTAATAAAGAGTCAGTGCTGGGCCATCAACTGTTTACAATCTATATTAATAAAGAGTCAGTGCTGGGCCATCAACTGTTTACAATCTATATTAATAAAGAGTCAGTGCTGGGCCATCAACTGTTTACAATCTATATTAATAAAGAGTCAGTGCTGGGCCATCAACTGTTTACAATCTATATTAATAAAGAGTCAGTGCTGGGCCATCAACTGTTTACAATCTATATTAATAAAGAGTCAGTGCTGGGCCATCAACTGTTTACAATCTATATTAATAAAGAGTCAGTGCTGGGCCATCAACTGT
Organism: Heterodontus francisci; assembly: GCF_036365525.1. Taxonomy (NCBI): domain Eukaryota; kingdom Metazoa; phylum Chordata; class Chondrichthyes; order Heterodontiformes; family Heterodontidae; genus Heterodontus; species Heterodontus francisci. The sequence continues at coordinate 15,073,051 of NC_090395.1, forward strand.
TTACAATCTATATTAATAAAGAGTCAGTGCTGGGCCATCAACTGTTTACAATCTATATTAATAAAGAGTCAGTGCTGGGCCATCAACTGTTTACAATCTATATTAATAAAGAGTCAGTGCTGGGCCATCAACTGTTTACAATCTATATTAATAAATAATCAGTGCTGGACCATCAACTGTTTACAATCTATATTAATAAAGAGTCAGTGCTGGGCCATCAACTGTTTACAATCTATATTAATAAAGAGTCAGTGCTGGGCCATCAACTGTTTACAATCTATATTAATAAAGAGTCAGTGCTGGGCCATCAACTGTTTACAATCTATATTAATAAAGAGTCAGTGCTGGGCCATCAACTGTTTACAATCTATATTAATAAATAATCAGTGCTGGACCATCAACTGTTTACAATCTATATTAATAAAGAGTCAGTGCTGGGCCATCAACTGTTTACAATCTATATTAATAAAGAGTCAGTGCTGGGCCATCAACTGTTTACAATCTATATTAATAAATAATCAGTGCTGGGACCATCAACTGTTTACAATCTATATTAATAAAGAGTCAGTGCTGGGCCATCAACTGTTTACAATCTATATTAATAAATAATCAGTGCTGGACCATCAACTGTTTACAATCTATATTAATAAAGAGTCAGTGCTGGGCCATCAACTGTTTACAATCTATATTAATAAATAATCAGTGCTGGACCATCAACTGTTTACAATCTATATTAATAAAGAGTCAGTGCTGGGACCATCAACTGTTTACAATCTATATTAATAAAGAGTCAGTGCTGGGCCATCAACTGTTTACAATCTATATTAATAAATAATCAGTGCTGGACCATCAACTGTTTACAATCTATATTAATAAAGAGTCAGTGCTGGACCATCAACTGTTTACAATCTATATTAATAAAGAGTCAGTGCTGGGACCATCAACTGTTTACAATCTATATTAATAAATAGTCAGTGCTGGGCCATCAACTGTTTACAATCTATATTAATAAATAATCAGTGCTGGACCATCAACTGTTTACAATCTATATTAATAAATAATCAGTGCTGGACCATCAACTGTTTACAATCTATATTAATAAAGAGTCAGTGCTGGACCATCAACTGTTTACAATCTATATTAATAAAGAGTCAGTGCTGGGCCATCAACTGTTTACAATCTATATTAATAAATAATCAGTGCTGGACCATCAACTGTTTACAATCTATGTTAATAAATAATCAGTGCTGGACCATCAACTGTTTACAATCTATATTAATAAAGAGTCAGTGCTGGGCCATCAACTGTTTACAATCTATATTAATAAATAATCAGTGCTGGACCATCAACTGTTTACAATCTATATTAATAAAGAGTCAGTGCTGGGCCATCAACTGTTTACAATCTATATTAATAAAGAGTCAGTGCTGGGCCATCAACTGTTTACAATCTATATTAATAAAGAGTCAGTGCTGGGCCATCAACTGTTTACAATCTATATTAATAAAGAGTCAGTGCTGGGCCATCAACTGTTTACAATCTATATTAATAAATAATCAGTGCTGGACCATCAACTGTTTACAATCTATATTAATAAAGAGTCAGTGCTGGGCCATCAACTGTTTACAATCTATATTAATAAATAATCAGTGCTGGACCATCAACTGTTTACAATCTATATTAATAAAGAGTCAGTGCTGGACCATCAACTGTTTACAATCTATATTAATAAAGAGTCAGTGCTGGGCCATCAACTGTTTACAATCTATATTAATAAATAATCAGTGCTGGACCATCAACTGTTTACAATCTATATTAATAAAGAGTCAGTGCTGGACCATCAACTGTTTACAATCTATATTAATAAATAATCAGTGCTGGACCATCAACTGTTTACAATCTATATTAATAAATTATCAGTGCTGGGCCATCAACTGTTTACAATCTATATTAATAAATAATCAGTGCTGGACCATCAACTGTTTACAATCTATATAATAAATAATCAGTGCTGGACCATCAACTGTTTACAATCTATATTAATAAAGAGTCAGTGCTGGACCATCAACTGTTTACAATCTATATTAATAAAGAGTCAGTGCTGGACCATCAACTGTTTACAATCTATATTAATAAATAATCAGTGCTGGACCATCAACTGTTTACAATCTATATTAATAAAGAGTCAGTGCTGGACCATCAACTGTTTACAATCTATATTAATAAATAATCAGTGCTGGACCATCAACTGTTTACAATCTATATTAATAAAGAGTCAGTGCTGGGCCATCAACTGTTTACAATCTATATTAATAAATAATCAGTGCTGGACCATCAACTGTTTACAATCTATATTAATAAATAATCAGTGCTGGGACCATCAACTGTTTACAATCTATATTAATAAAGAGTCAGTGCTGGGCCATCAACTGTTTACAATCTATATTAATAAAGAGTCAGTGCTGGACCATCAACTGTTTACAATCTATATTAATAAAGAGTCAGTGCTGGACCATCAACTGTTTACAATCTATATTAATAAATAATCAGTGCTGGACCATCAACTGTTTACAATCTATATTAATAAAGAGTCAGTGCTGGGCCATCAACTGTTTACAATCTATATTAATAAAGAAGTCAGTGCTGGACCATCAACTGTTTACAATCTATATTAATAAATAATCAGTGCTGGGCCATCAACTGTTTACAATCTATATTAATAAAGAGTCAGTGCTGGGCCATCAACTGTTTACAATCTATATTAATAAAGAGTCAGTGCTGGGCCATCAACTGTTTACAATCTATATTAATAAAGAGTCAGTGCTGGGCCATCAACTGTTTACAATCTATATTAATAAAGAGTCAGTGCTGGGCCATCAACTGTTTACAATCTATATTAATAAAGAGTCAGTGCTGGGCCATCAACTGTTTACAATCTATATTAATAAAGAGTCAGTGCTGGGCCATCAACTGTTTACAATCTATATTAATAAAGAGTCAGTGCTGGGCCATCAACTGTTTACAATCTATATTAATAAAGAGTCAGTGCTGGGCCATCAACTGTTTACAATCTATATTAATAAAGAGTCAGTGCTGGGCCATCAACTGTTTACAATCTATATTAATAAAGAGTCAGTGCTGGGCCATCAACTGTTTACAATCTATATTAATAAATAATCAGTGCTGGACCATCAACTGTTTACAATCTATATTAATAAAGAGTCAGTGCTGGGCCATCAACTGTTTACAATCTATATTAATAAAGAGTCAGTGCTGGCCATCAACTGTTTACAATCTATATTAATAAATAATCAGTGCTGGGCCATCAACTGTTTACAATCTATATTAATAAATAATCAGTGCTGGACCATCAACTGTTTACAATCTATATTAATAAAGAGTCAGTGCTGGGCCATCAACTGTTTACAATCTATATTAATAAATAATCAGTGCTGGACCATCAACTGTTTACAATCTATATTACTAAAGAGTCAGTGCTGGGCCATCAACTGTTTACAATCTATATTAATAGATAATCAGTGCTGGGACCATCAACTGTTTACAATCTATATTAATAAAGAGTCAGTGCTGGACCATCAACTGTTTACAATCTATATTAATAAAGAGTCAGTGCTGGGCCATCAACTGTTTACAATCTATATTAATAAATAATCAGTGCTGGGCCATCAACTGTTTACAATCTATATTAATAAAGAGTCAGTGCTGGGCCATCAACTGTTTACAATCTATATTAATAAATAATCAGTGCTGGGCCATCAACTGTTTACAATCTATATTAATAAAGAGTCAGTGCTGGACCATCAACTGTTTACAATCTATATTAATAAATAGTCAGTGCTGGGACCATCAACTGTTTACAATCTATATTAATAAAGAGTCAGTGCTGGGCCATCAACTGTTTACAATCTATATTAATAAATAATCAGTGCTGGGCCATCAACTGTTTACAATCTATATTAATAAAGAGTCAGTGCTGGACCATCAACTGTTTACAATCTATATTAATAAAGAGTCAGTGCTGGGCCATCAACTGTTTACAATCTATATTAATAAAGAGTCAGTGCTGGGCCATCAACTGTTTACAATCTATATTAATAAAGAGTCAGTGCTGGGCCATCAACTGTTTACAATCTATATTAATAAAGAGTCAGTGCTGGGCCATCAACTGTTTACAATCTATATTAATAAAGAGTCAGTGCTGGGCCATCAACTGTTTACAATCTTATATTAATAAAGAGTCAGTGCTGGGCCATCAACTGTTTACAATCTATATTAATAAAGAGTCAGTGCTGGGCCATCAACTGTTTACAATCTATATTAATAAAGAGTCAGTGCTGGGCCATCAACTGTTTACAATCTATATTAATAAAGAGTCAGTGCTGGGCCATCAACTGTTTACAATCTATATTAATAAAGAGTCAGTGCTGGGCCATCAACTGTTTACAATCTATATTAATAAATAATCAGTGCTGGACCATCAACTGTTTACAATCTATATTAATAAAGAGTCAGTGCTGGGCCATCAACTGTTTACAATCTATATTAATAAAGAGTCAGTGCTGGGCCATCAACTGTTTACAATCTATATTAATAAAGAGTCAGTGCTGGGCCATCAACTGTTTACAATCTATATTAATAAAGAGTCAGTGCTGGACCATCAACTGTTTACAATCTATATTAATAAATAATCAGTGCTGGACCATCAACTGTTTACAATCTATATTAATAAAGAGTCAGTGCTGGGCCATCAACTGTTTACAATCTATATTAATAAAGAGTCAGTGCTGGGCCATCAACTGTTTACAATCTATATTAATAAAGAGTCAGTGCTGGGACCATCAACTGTTTACAATCTATATTAATAAAGAGTCAGTGCTGGGCCATCAACTGTTTACAATCTATATTAATAAATAATCAGTGCTGGACCATCAACTGTTTACAATCTATATTAATAAAGAGTCAGTGCTGGGCCATCAACTGTTTACAATCTATATTAATAAATAATCAGTGCTGGACCATCAACTGTTTACAATCTATATTAATAAATAATCAGTGCTGGACCATCAACTGTTTACAATCTATATTAATAAAGAGTCAGTGCTGGGCCATCAACTGTTTACAATCTATATTAATAAAGAGTCAGTGCTGGACCATCAACTGTTTACAATCTATATTAATAAATAATCAGTGCTGGACCATCAACTGTTTACAATCTATATTAATAAAGAGTCAGTGCTGGGCCATCAACTGTTTACAATCTATATTAATAAAGAGTCAGTGCTGGACCATCAACTGTTTACAATCTATATTAATAAATAATCAGTGCTGGGCCATCAACTGTTTACAATCTATATTAATAAAGAGTCAGTGCTGGGCCATCAACTGTTTACAATCTATATTAATAAAGAGTCAGTGCTGGGCCATCAACTGTTTACAATCTATATTAAATAGTCAGTGCTGGGCCATCAACTGTTTACAATCTATATTAATAAAGAGTCAGTGCTGGGCCATCAACTGTTTACAATCTATATTAATAAAGAGTCAGTGCTGGGCCATCAACTGTTTACAATCTATATTAATAAATAATCAGTGCTGGACCATCAACTGTTTACAATCTATATTAATAAAGAGTCAGTGCTGGGCCATCAACTGTTTACAATCTATATTAATAAAGAGTCAGTGCTGGGCCATCAACTGTTTACAATCTATATTAATAAAGAGTCAGTGCTGGGCCATCAACTGTTTACAATCTATATTAATAAAGAGTCAGTGCTTGGCCATCAACTGTTTACAATCTATATTAATAAATAATCAGTGCTGGGCCATCAGCTGTTTACAATCTATATTAATAAATAATCAGTGCTGGGACCATCAACTGTTTACAATCTATATTAATAAAGAGTCAGTGCTGGGCCATCAACTGTTTACAATCTATATTAATAAATAATCAGTGCTGGACCATCAACTGTTTACAATCTATATTAATAAAGAGTCAGTGCTGGGCCATCAACTGTTTACAATCTATATTAATAGATAATCAGTGCTGGACCATCAACTGTTTACAATCTATATTAATAAAGAGTCAGTGCTGGACCATCAACTGTTTACAATCTATATTAATAAAGAGTCAGTGCTGGGCCATCAACTGTTTACAATCTATATTAATAAATAATCAGTGCTGGACCATCAACTGTTTACAATCTATATTAATAAAGAGTCAGTGCTGGGCCATCAACTGTTTACAATCTATATTAATAAAGAGTCAGTGCTGGACCATCAACTGTTTACAATCTATGTTAATAAATAATCAGTGCTGGACCATCAACTGTTTACAATCTATATTAATAAAGAGTCAGTGCTGGGCCATCAACTGTTTACAATCTATATTAATAAATAATCAGTGCTGGACCATCAACTGTTTACAATCTATATTAATAAAGAGTCAGTGCTGGGCCATCAACTGTTTACAATCTATATTAATAAAGAGTCAGTGCTGGACCATCAACTGTTTACAATCTATATTAATAAATAATCAGTGCTGGACCATCAACTGTTTACAATCTATATTAATAAAGAGTCAGTGCTGGGCCATCAACTGTTTACAATCTATATTAATAAAGAGTCAGTGCTGGACCATCAACTGTTTACAATCTATGTTAATAAATAATCAGTGCTGGACCATCAACTGTTTACAATCTATATTAATAAAGAGTCAGTGCTGGGCCATCAACTGTTTACAATCTATATTAATAAATAATCAGTGCTGGACCATCAACTGTTTACAATCTATATTAATAAAGAGTCAGTGCTGGGACCATCAACTGTTTACAATCTATATTAATAAATAAGTCAGTGCTGGACCATCAACTGTTTACAATCTATATTAATAAAGAGTCAGTGCTGGACCATCAACTGTTTACAATCTATATTAATAAATAATCAGTGCTGGACCATCAACTGTTTACAATCTATATTAATAAAGAGTCAGTGCTGGGCCATCAACTGTTTACAATCTATATTAATAAAGAGTCAGTGCTGGGACCATCAACTGTTTACAATCTATATTAATAAATAAGTCAGTGCTGGACCATCAACTGTTTACAATCTATATTAATAAAGAGTCAGTGCTGGGCCATCAACTGTTTACAATCTATATTAATAAAGAGTCAGTGCTGGGACCATCAACTGTTTACAATCTATATTAATAAAGAGTCAGTGCTGGGACCATCAACTGTTTACAATCTATATTAATAAAGAGTCAGTGCTGGGACCATCAACTGTTTACAATCTATATTAATAAATAATCAGTGCTGGGCCATCAACTGTTTACAATCTATATTAATAAAGAGTCAGTGCTGGGCCATCAACTGTTTACAATCTATATTAATAAAGAGTCAGTGCTGGGCCATCAACTGTTTACAATCTATATTAATAAAGAGTCAGTGCTGGGCCATCAACTGTTTACAATCTATATTAATAAAGAGTCAGTGCTGGGCCATCAACTGTTTACAATCTATATTAATAAAGAGTCAGTGCTGGCCATCAACTGTTTACAATC